>NC_089742.1:95714359-96014359 GCF_040412425.1 Macrobrachium rosenbergii
TTAATCTTTGCTTTTTGTTTTATGTTAATTTCTTATTTGGTTATTTGAATAATAACCTATTTTTTGTAGAAACTATTTGCGTTAAGTTTTTAAATAGTCCATCAATTGAGTTGTTTTGAGCGAGCCTTCTCATGATTTGCTTAGGTGAACTTTGAAAGCGATGAGTTTAGAGAGGCTTTATGGTGAGAGAGAGAGAGAGAGAGAGGGTGAAAAAGGATGCAAGTGTTATCTCGGGAGTCTACCTTCATACGCCTTTTCCTGAAGAAAGATTGTTGCTGTTGTGATTTTATATACACTTTCAAAGTGTTAATTCTGTTTTCTTGTAACATATATCTGCCGGTATTGAGTTGTTTAACATCCAGTTTGATTTAAATGAAAGAATGTGGGTTCAATGCAACTTGATTTAAATGACGAAATTACTTTTGATTTCGAATTCTGTGATGAAATTACGAGAAACTTTTGATCGATTTTTCTCGAAATTATTTGAATGTTGTGCAAGGGTTCAACGCAGGTGACACCTGCTGAGTTTGTGTGAGTCGGTTTACCCGTCAATATTTATTTCACCAAATTATTATTATTATTATTATTATTATTATTATTATTATTATTATTATTATTGTTATGTCTCTTATTCGTATTGATCATTATCATTCTCTCATTATATTTAAGAGAGAGAGAGAGTTTAGGATGGCAGTGTTAAACTGGTCTTTTTACTTTATTCCCTATAGTATATCCCCAGAGTATATCCCTTAGTCCCTCGGGCAGTGCTGTAGAAGATTCAGAGAATCCTTCTGGTGATTCTTCAGGTGATTAGTTTTGGGGCTTTCCTGACCTGTGAGGTCAGGTAAGCTGACCTAGCTGTCACATTACGGAAAGAGAGAGAGAGATTGGTGAAATACTCATTACATATTCTACCTATCTATTTCTGACTTTTATTGAACAGCAAGAAATATGATTGTGTCCGTGAATCTATATGTTAAATGATATCATGGAAAAAATAATGAAATTTTTAATAATAATTGTTAATAATAATAATAATATTAATAATAATAATAATAATAATAATCAAGAAGGCAAAGAAAGCTGAGAAGGTTGAACCTCTGGAGAACAAATTTGAACTCCTGGAGAAAAGGGAAAAACAGGGCCAGACAATACAGAAAATGGTCATTGAAGTCCTGTAAGCCTTTATTATTATTATTATTATTATTATTATTATTATTATTATTATTATTATTTTTCATTATGGCTGATTATTATTATTCCTAAGATGAAGAACCCTATTCATATGGGACAAGAAGCCCACTAAAGGGGCCGTTGACTTGAAAGTGAAGCTTCCAAAGAATATTAAGGTGTTCATTTGAAAGAAGGCATATTGAAAATATTTATCGATATCTTATAATTATTCCTTCCTCTTGATAATACAAAGAATGATGCTTTTTTGAAATGCATTCAGTCTGGGGCGATTAATGATTTAGGAAAATGTCATTAAAACTGCCACTTGATTGATTTTCTACAATAAAGAAAATTTGATTATATTTGACTTCAAACTGATGCTGGAATCATCTAAAAGTTTAAAAATTTTCCATCTCCTGGAAGGACAAAAGAGAAATCATTGGCGCATGCGCCCAACGCCTGCTATGGCTCAGAAAATGGCAAATTTCAGTTGCAAAAACAAAATCTGATTTAAAAAAGGCGAAGAGTTTACAGATGGTTCAGTGAGGGAACAATTTTATGCTCAAAGATATGGAAATATGGACTACATGGCGGAGGAGCAGAATGGAGTCGACGTTGAGAACGGCGATTTATAAAGGGAATGTTTTTAATACTGTCGTTTTTTGGGAGTGTCTAAGTTCTGCACTCGAGATAAGTTGCTGGGCAAGGAATCAGGAGGAGAAGGAGGACCCTGGGATAGAAGTTTCACGAGAACTTTCACGCGAGAAAGAGAGAGAGAGATGAGATGAGATTTGTATTGCCAGAATTACCATTTGGATCAACAGATCGGTGAAGTCTCGCAGGAATCAAGAGGAGCATTTGATGTCTTCGAATCCTTCCTTTCAGTCAGTCTCCAGTTCCTGGAGGCACGAGAGAAACGCCATGTATATCAGGAAGGAAAGAAAGAATAGGTTGCAGCGATGCTGAAATGGCCTCAAACCTCAGAGTCTTCCTCAAAAAGTGCTTTGAATCTTTCGGTCTCAGCTTGAGAAGAAGAGCCTTCCTGTGGTCATGCCCTCAGCGCCAGAGCTCAGTGGAAACTCCAACCTCTCAGAGTCTCCATTCCACGGTCCTGAAATCCTTCGAGTCGCCTAGAAACCTTCAGAGATTTGGTGTCATCATTTAAAAAGTAATCCTAGGAGGGCCTGAACTTAAGGCTGAGGGGCCCAAAGGTGCCTAGGATGCCATCCAGAGGCACCCGGAGTGGTGTGGGAAGATCCTCCTCCAGAACCTGCTTCCCCTGGAGCAAGGCAGGTCTCCTGCCAGGCTAAATGTTTTGTCGGGGCCTACAGAGGAGGGCCTGAACCACAAGGCTGAGTGGCTCCAAGGTGATCTAGGAAGCCTTCCCCTTATAAGGCACCCTGAATGGGGGAAGATCCTCTCAGAGGCTGCTTCCCTGGAGGTAGGCAGGTCTCCTGCCAGGCTGGGAAGCTGGGCCTGAGGAGGGCCTGAACCACAATGCTGAGTGGGACCCAGGTGCCCTAAGGGAAGCTTTCCCTTGAAGGCAGCCTTGAGTGTGTGTGGAAGATCCTAACCAGAGGCTTTTCTCTGGAGGTTCCTGGCAGGTTTCCTGCCCTGTGGTTGAAGGAAGCGGGCCTGAGGAGGGCCTGAACCACAAATTAAGGCCATTGTTGCCCTCATTCTGGATAGCCTTCCTTGAAGGCAGCCTTGAAGGGGGGATCCCTCTTCAGAGGTTTTCCCTGGAGGGTAGGCAGGTTTCCTACCAGGCTCCCAGAAAAAGGCTGAGTGGGCCTTGAACCACAAGGCTGAGGGTTACATTTGCCCTGGATAGCCTTCCAGTGAGGGAAGGCTTGAGTGGGGAAAGATCCTCCTCAGAGGCTGCTTAGAGCATGGAATAGGGCAGGTTTCCTGCCAGGCTGGGCATGAGGCCTGAGGAGGGAAATAACTACAAGGCTGAGGGGGTCCCAAGTTTTGTATCAGGAGCCCTTCCTTGAAGGCACCTTGGAGTGGAGAATCCTTCTGCTCAGAGGCTGCTTCCCTTAGGTGCAGGTTTCCTGCCAAATTGTTGAAGTGGGCCTGAGGAGGGCCTGAACTCCACAAGACTTTGGGGTCCCAAGGCGCTTTTAAGGATGCCTTCCCTTTTTGGCACCCTTGACTGGGAAGGTGTATTAAGCAGTTCTTTAACCTGGAGACGTGCCAGCTTCATGCCAGCTAGAAGTGGCCTGAGGAGGGCCTGAACCACTGTTAAAACCCATCCCAAAGTGTGAACCTTTTTTCAGAGATTGTCATTGATGTTGAAGGTCCTTTACCTGGAATTCTCCGGATATATGTATTTATTGACGGTGATAAGAAAAAGAGTAAGGAAAATATGCTTTTTCTTCTTACGAAAGTACACGCCAAAAGCTGTCTTTAATACACACACACACAATATTTTTGTCTTATGGGTTACCTTGAAACATTCAATTGTGGTACTAATTTTACTTCTGAGTATGCTAGGACAGGTGTGCTGAACTGGCCATTTCAGCATCACCAGTGTCCCATATCATCCTGAAAGTCAAGGAGTGGTGGAGAGGTTCCACCAGACACCCAAAAGTATAATTCTGAAGTACTGTTATGAACGGGAGAGTAGTTGGGATAAGGAATTACCTTTGCATTGTTTGCCTTAAGAATCATCCAAATGAATCAACAGGTGTAGCTCCTTTCAGATTGGTGTATGGTCATGAGGTGGCACGCGGTCTTTTGGAAGTGTTATTTGAAGTGCTGATTGGGGGACGAAAACAAATTCAAAATTTAAAGATTTTTATCTAATTTGAAAAAGAAATTGAGTGGTGCCGGAAGTTTGCACAGTGATAATTTGAGTTAGCTTCCAGATAGTATGAAAATATTTGACATGAAAACAAGGCAAGTCGCTCTTTGAATCAGGAGAACTGGTTCTGGTTTTGATATGGACCCTGATAGCTTTCTTGAAACCCAGATTTAAAGGTCCATGGAAGGTATTGAAGAAATTGTCTTGAGGTTAATTATGAAATTAGAGTCTCCAGGTTCAAGCTAGGAAGTGTAAAATTTTTCACATTAATAGATTAAAGAAATAGGAAGGTAGAAATGTTGATCCTTTAAATATTGTTTATGAAAATACTGTGTCCTCTAGAAACTGTATTCCTGAGGTTGATGATCCTTAGTGATGTTGATAACTTCAGGTATCTGTTTGCTAATGTAAAAACTAATGCTGAGTTTAATAAGGTCTGGAACACTTGGAGATGTTGGAGGAAGTCCAGAAGAAAGACTATGTTAATTTGATAAAGTCTTTTCCAGAATTTATTTAGAGAGACCCTATTTACTTCATGGCTTGACAGCATGATGTTGAAGTAGGTGATGCCGTCCAGTTAAAACAAGGTCCTATCGGCTGAACCCAGAAAAAGGAAAGTAGTTGAGAAGGAGATTAAGTATATGCTGGAGCATGATCTTATTCAACCATCTCGTTAGTCCTTGGAGTTCCCCATAGTTCTAGTAAAGAAACCTGACGGTGACTATCCGAATGTGTGTGTGACTATCGTGAAGGTTAATGGTAACCAAGAGAGTGACAGTTTTGCTCCTCAGAGTTGAAGATTGCCTCGACCGGATTGGGATCTGCCAAGTCGCATTACTAAATTAGATTTATTGAAGGGTTATTGGCAGGTTCCATTGTCTGACAGGTCGTGAGATTTCGGCATTTGTTATTCCAAATGGTTTATATAGAAATGGTGATGCCTTTGGTTTGAAAATGCAGCGTGCACTTTCCAGAGGCCATGAATAGGGTCATTTATGGCTGGAAGGAACTCAAACATATATTGATGACTTGGTGGTATATAGTCATGACTGGAAACCCATGTTGTAAGTTAAGAAAACTGTTTCAGGTTTTAAGGAAAGGGTTTGGTTATTAATTTAGCCAAAGTGTGAATTTGGTAAGGCTATGTTTGTTATTATTTGGGTCACGAGGTTGGTTTGGGTCAGGTGGCTCCGGAAACAAAGCTAACCTCAAGGCCATGACACCTGAAGCTTATGCAGCCGTGGGGCTAGGAGAGGTGGCAGAAGAGTTCTTGGTATGTTAGAAAGACACAGGAGGTTCCTGTGAAATTTCTCAGACCTTGCTCACCCTCTACTAAAACACAAAGAGAAGGGTCAAAGTTTTGTTGGTCTAATCAATGTGAGCTTTCAATGCTTCAAAACAAAAGTTCTTAATTTCTAAACCTATTTTGACTTCCCAGATTTTCAGAACCCTATATAATAGCTTGTTGATGCCAGTGACATTGGCATTGGTGGTGTCCTTTCCAAAGGGGATGATGAAGGTGAGGTACACTCTATATCTTATTTTAGCGAAAGTTGTTGCTGGCTGAAAGCCGAAAAAATACTCAACCAGAGAAAGAAGCTTTTGCTTTGTCCGTACCTGATGCATTACAAACCTTATGTGACTAATTTTCTCTTCCTATAGAATCTGGACTGATCATAATCCGCTTGTTTTCATTGAACGTATGAAGCGGCCAATCAGAGAGTCTTACGTTGGGCTCCTCTTGCCTTCAGGAATCAACTAGTTATTAAACATATAAGGGTCTGGTACAGACTTCGACGCTCTTCACGAATTTGAAAATGTTTGCCTCCCCCTCCCTCATTGCCTATCAGGTGACTATCCCATAACGAGTTTGTATAAAAACAGTTTTGGTATATTGTAAGTTGATAACTGTGCACGTGAATTTCTTTAGTTTAAAATTTGTAGTTTGTTTTCTTGAGTTTTGACTCGAGATTGGGTTGTTGTCTAGTTGGACGTTTGTTTTGATGCATTATGTGAAAGTTGGATCGATCTGTGTAAACTTTCTTGTTGTCGTACATAGCTTAGATTAGGTCACAGGCTCACGGGTCTGTAGCACAACATGCGTTTTTAGCGCTACAGACTACAGTGTATGGTGGTGACCTAGACTGAGGTTAAGGTTAATCTATTAAAAGGTTTGGTCTTTCAATTTTCGTTTGACTAATATTTATTGGAGGAATAACTTTAACCATTCGATTATCACGAGTCCTTAGTATTCCTTATATTTATTAGTTGCAATTTTAGGCTGCACAGAGAGATTGGTATATTTTGATTAGAGAGAGAACACAGATTATAAGTAACCTTAGTTTTAGTTCCAGACCACTTAGCTGATTAACAGCTGAGTGAAGAGATCAAGAGATTTCAAAGAGAGAGCTTTCAGAACCGAGCGATAAAGCTCTCCCCTCAACCAATGAAGTGATTTTCTTTTTTATTCGTTTATTTATGTTTTAAATAATAATAATAATAATAATAATAATAATAATAATAAAATAATAATAATAATAAACCTTTTTTTTCCTGAACGAATCGAGAACTCCCGGGCCCGAGTCACGTGTGACTCCGTGAGAGGCTGAATTCGCTTTCCCGCCTTCTACACTTGAATAAATGAGTCCAAACTCTTAAGTAATAAAGAATTTCAGATTCAGGTTTTACCTGGGGAAAGAACGCCTCTGAGGAAGGATCGCGCTGCTTTAAACTCGAATATAAATTTTTATGTAAAGGCTTTAATTCATTTAATTTGAAAAGTTGCCTGACCTCCAAATAGCATACACTGTAATATTTTGTCTAAACAAATATTTCCGTGTAATACAATCTGGTATAGGAATGGTCATGATTCAGAAAGCGGATTACTTTCCTCCATCACGGAAATTGGAGGCGGGCGAGGACACCCTGCCTAGTCAGACCTCCTATTCCAGTGAGCGACAGACTTATTTTTAGCAGTTCATATTTTGGCGATATTAATTTCCACCTCTGTTATAAATCTCCATAAGATCGTTGTTTGCAATTTGGTCGCTGTCGAACATTATTCCTGGTCAATCATTTGAGCATCCTCTATCAAATTAAAAGCGTTTAACTGATGCTAGCCAGTCTGATAGGGAACTTTCATAGTAGTTCAGGGCAAGTAGAGAAAAGCCAATTTAGCAGCCTTATCTGCTTTCTCATTACCCTCAATGCCTCATGGGTGGGATCCAACAAATTTTGTGTTTGGCCCTTTGTAATTAGCTGATGTTTCCGTTGGAATATTTTGGACAAGTGATTAATTGGATTAAATGATCCCTGCTTCAACTGTCACTTCTTGAGTCGGTTTCAACTGTGTGCTGAAGAATTCCACGATATAATCTTGTTTAGAGCCAATTGTATGGCTGTTAATTCATGCTGTAAATACTGATGATATCATATATAGCCATTGGATAGTTTCATATTGCCTGATAAGGCTGATGAGCCCACTAGTTTCATTTTTGGATCCATCTGTGTAGATTATGAAGGGATTACCCCTTCCATCTTATGTGTTCCATGGCATGTTGATGGTACATTTCTGTGTTGAACATATATTTCTTTGAAAGATATGATAAATATGTGCATATTTTTGCCCTTTTTAGTGTCCATGGTGTGATTTAGATTTATTTCTTTTATTAAATTTGGGTATCATGTTATGTAAATTCAATAGATGATTAGTTTTTAGTAAATGAGTTTTGATTTGGGTTATTATTTGTATTTTGATTGAGAAATTTATTTGACACAGTGAGATGTGCCTGCTTGAAGGATGCCTCTTCTCTTCTTAAAGTAATTAGATCTCTGTCAATATTTTAGAGGCAGCTGGCCTGCTTCTGCTAGGATAGAGACAGTTGGAGATGAGCGGAAGGCTCCTGTACATATACACTCCCTCGTGATGTAAAGCATCTAGAGATTTTAAGTTGTTTCTGAGGCAGTTGAATAAATTGGACAGCTATAATTTATAATTGATAGTACTGTTGCATTGTATAACATTAACATTGTATCTCATCCTGCACCCCATTTGGTGTGTGAGATTTTCTTTAATAAAGTTGAGGCTTTAGATCCTTTGGCTTTGATATATTTGACATGATCTTTCCAATTTAAATGTTGGTCAAAAATTATACCCAAATATTTAACACTATTGCACATGTTTATCTCTTCATTATAAAGATATAACTTAATGGTTTGTTGTTTCAACCATCTTTTGTCTTTGTAGAAGACAATGCCATTTGTTTTATTTGTCGACAACTTGAAACCTAACGGATTTAGTTTTTGGTTATATTATTTGTTGCTATATTAAGTATTCTTTGAGCATGTCTCAAAGAATAACTTGAATAATATATTACAAAAATCATCCACATACCACTATTTTGTACACCCTCAGGCAGGTTCATAGTAATGTCATCTATTGCCAGGGCAAATAAGATGCAGCTCAAAACACTGCCTTGGGGATACCCTCCTATTGTACGTAGCAATTTGAATATGTATTTTCTATGCGTACTTGAAATGTACGATTTGTTAGAAAATTATTGATAAATATTGGAAGGTGACCTGAATATCGGACCTGGAGTTTGTGCATAATATTGTATCTCCATGTGGTATCATATGCTTTTTTTCTATATCAAAGAAAATAGCCACTGTCAGCTTTTTCTTTTCAAATCCTTTTTTAATATGATCTATTTGAGTTAATGGGTCTAGTGTAGATCTACCAGCTATTGATCCCGATTGGGTAGGTGATAAAATTGAGTGTTTTGTTATGACACTTGTTAATCTCAAATAACCATTTTCTCCAACAGTTTGCACAAGCAACTTGTTAGAGATATTGGCCTATAATTAGTGGGTTGCTAGGGTCTTTTCCTGGTTTACTGATGGGTATGATTATTGCATGTCTCCATTTAGTTGGGAAGACATGCGTTAGCCATATGTTATTATATAATTTTAATATTCTTTAGCTAGTGTAGCTAATTCTGATCATTTCAAAAGAAATCATATCATGACCCGGAGCTGATGATCGACATGATTTTAGGGCAAAATTAAGTTCATTCATATTGAATTTTGATTATAATCAAGGTCCTCATCAGTTTCAAAATTAAGTGTATGATTCATTTTTGTGTTCTAATTCTTTTTGAAGTGTTCATCTAAATTAGAATAAGCACTAATATCTTCTATATGTTTGGCTAATATATTTGAAATATCTTTTAGGTTATGATTTAGTTTGCCATTATTTATTGGGCTTCTAGGTGGTCTTTCATGTTTTGTGGTTAATGAATTTTTGTGCCATATTTCCTTAAAGTGAAGTATTGGTGACAACTCAAAATATAATTTTTCCATGACTGAGCTTTTGAATATTATTGTTTTCAAAACTTTGCATTATATTTATTTAATATAGTGGTTTAATGTTATCATTAGTTTTATTTATATATATATATATATATATTGTTTATATATATTACAAGGGCCCTTTACTAAGGTGTTTAATCTAGACTTTGTCTATTCATAATATAATATAGTGTGTTTGGTTTATTTATAGATATATATATATATTATACCATGGGCAGTGGATATATAGTTAAGTTTTGGGGATGCAATCTGCAGCATTGATTACAAAACCAAATAAATCATTTGTGTCATCTTTGTTTTGATGAATGGAAATATAGGGATATTTCCAGCCGTTCCATAAACTATCCCAATCAGCTTTCACCAGCAACGTATCGAACCATGATTGTTTTTGCTTCTTCAAATATCTTCAAAACAATGGGGAGAAAGTGATTCCTTGTGTGTGGATCCATTCCATTCCAGGTTTTTAATTAATCTGTGAGCATATAAGGTGAAATATCTATTTAAAAAGTTATTATGAGTTTTGTATATTATTTCTCCTTAATCACTTTCATTGCAAAATTTTGATCATTTCATGCAATTTTAAATGTTTGTCCATAACGACCAGAGTTACTATCCATGTATGCTGTCCCATAATAGATTATGAGCATTAAATCCACTCATCTTTACCGCATTCACATGCTATTTACATTTATCCCAGCTGTAAAGCTTTTTGAGTTAAATTTTGGCTCCATTATTTTGCCATCTTAGAATAGAATAATTTGATTGTCCATATGCAATTTGATTGCAGTTATTTAATATGTACAATGATGTATCCTAGGTTCATAAGTTGAATCATTATGCCCACAGCTGTTCTGTACCATCCACTGTTTACGTGGCAAGTCTATTTTTGTAAAGTTATTTGGGTTGCACCAATATGCGTTTTCTGATTAGATTTATGTTCCTTTAAATTCTTGGATTTCACCTAAAAGGTAGAAAATCCATTCATGTTGTGAATTATTTTTTGTGTTGTTTGGTAGATTGAAGTTGATTTTGTAAGTTAATTGCTCATTTGAAAACATTTTAAGGGAGTTTGTGTTGCATTTGTGGTTTCTTTGAAGCATCGGGCCTTTGATACCAGATTTTTCAGGCGTTCACTGTTCCTATATTTCCTTCAGTCTTGCTGTTGAGTTTTGATTATGTTTCTTTAAAGTTTTAGTGCATTCCGAGCATTTCGTTTTCTTCCAGTTCCAACATTTTAGATCCTTGTAGTTGTTATGAAATTTTGTTACATTTTCATTTTTCTTACTGAATTGTGACACTCCAACTCCTTGGCTTTACCGAATCTTAAAACGCTGAATGGCCGATGGTTGCCAGTGATCTCTGCTGACAATTATGTTTCATAAAATGAAGCAAATCAATTTTCTTGGGAATTTCTGGGCCGATCATCCCAGGATCCCCAACTAATCCTCCGTAGATCCTATCCAAGTAGATTTATTGCTTTTATAATTCTTTGACCTTGTTGAGGTTGATTTGATGTGGCTTTGATATGATGAATTTTGAGGGTTTATTTTTTCAGTTGGATGTTTTAATTGAAGATTTCTTTGATGATTTTAGTGATAGTATGGTGGTTTAGATGATTTATCCATATTTAATCTGTTTATATTTATCTTGGATTGTGGGCCAAATTTTCACTTACACCTTTAATTTGTTTCAGATTATATGGTGATGACTGGTGTTTCACTTGATCGATCATTGAATGATGTTTACGAGTGCCTATGAGTAAGAGCCTGTGCAGGCACTACACCTTTCCTTAAAAGCAGAGTTTTGCCAACAGGTTTTCTGTGGATGATGGTTGTAAGCGAAGGTATCAGATCTCCAGTCAACGCTCTGATGATTTTTCCATTTCATTTGTTTAACGAACCGATTAACTTGATTATCTCTTTAGGTCTGTTGGGTGAGTCTGTGCAACTGTATCTTGGGCTTTAATGAGTGGTAGAGGGAGGGGAGAAGTGTGTCTCAGGACACTGAAATGTTGAAATTCTTCAGTATCATATGAGTTTTTACAGCATTTGAGTATTGAGGTAGCATTTTACTGGATCATTGACTCCTCTCACCTTCAGTTCACGCCTGAACTTCATCCGATTCAGTTAACGTATTGATTGATTTGTTTTGCATAATATTGGCGTAAAATATACAGTCTTTAGATTTGCATGATGATTTAATTTGCAATTCTACACATTTAAAAGTGTTTTGTTTCAATTTGTGGTAGGATTATCAGAACATTTATGTATTATTTCTACATCTTTTGAGGAATGGGATTGATATATGAATTTTAAAATACCAGGATTTTGAGGACAACAAGAACTTCTCAACACTACATTTTATTTTTTGTGGTAGCATCGGTTTATGGCTTTTTTTGACTATAGTGATGACAGTTTTATTTGCTTATTCCTTTCAACTTAGTTGAAAGTATATAAGGAGAGTCATGTTGCAGTGTGTTTGTATCTTAAGCGAAGTATAGTATATATTAGGAACTGTAAAGAATTAGCTCTTTTTCATCATTGTTGAGAAGAAATCCTTGTGTATAGTTTAGTGCAGACGGCTGGTTACAGACTTTTATTTCAGTTATGTTGGTTGTTTGAAAGGTTGTTGATTGGCATTTTTCTTTGTTTCTTCTAAACCTTGTCATTTGTTTACGACGGACTGGAAAATGTTGTTCATACAGTATGTGAAAAAATGTAATTGAAAAGGATGGGGCCATTTGTTTTTCTGCTTTTAATACTAAAAATCTGGCAGTGTCTATATCCAATACACTGGTCAAAATCAAAGCAGGAAATGGTCATTAATGAACGAAATTCACATTCATCAATGATCATTCATGTGTTCTTGGAGGTAAAAGACGAACTTAATACGCTATTTTATGGATTTTCTGATATGTATGGTTCAGTGCTTTATGATGCTGGAGTTTACCTTGTTTGTTGTTCTTAGACTAGAAAGCTATTTATTATTAATATTTTAATGGATTTAATGAGAAAATTTGGTGTAACATATATCGCATTTTTCTCCTGAAAATCCAGGCCTATATTTTCCATTAATATATATTAAAAACCCAGCAAAGTCGTGAATTCGCGATAATTGAATTGCGGCAGAGAGGGTCACTGTATTCACGCTCTCCAGACTAAAAATAGGGTTTTCATTTAGTCGGGTTCAAATCCGTTTTCAGTCAAAGGGAGCCCGAGAGCCTCATGCAGGTGTACCAGAGAACATTTTAAAGAGGGAGTTCACGGATCACGCTGTTGTTTTGTTTACAAGAGTTACCCAGCCGCGCATGCGCGAACTTCTTTCTTCTCGCATTACAGAGCATCAGCTTCATCTCAGAAATTCTTTCGTCACTTTGTCGTAATTTTGCATACTTTTTACATTAGCGTTACATAAAAGTTTTATATATGAAAATGTGTGCAATTTCCTGTAGAATACAACAAAAACAACCCATGGTTGTACCTTTTATCAGTTTTGAAATATTTTCATATAAATCACGATATCTGAAATATTTTCATATAAACCACGATAAGTGCCAAAATTTCAACCTTCAGTCAACTTGGACTTGACCAAAATGGTTGAAAAATGCAATTGTAAGCTAAAACTCTTACATTCTAGTAATATTCAATCATTTACCTTCATTTTGCAACAAATTGGAAGTCTCTAGCACAATATTTTGATTTATGGTGAATTTTTAAAAAAAGGTTTTCCTTATGTCCGCACGTGGTAACTCGGCCGAAAATCTCAGAAATTCTTTCGTCACTTTGTCGTAATATTTGCACCATTTTATATTAGCCGTTACATGAAGTTTTATATATGAAAATGTGTGCAATTTCATATAGAATACAACAAAAAATAACTCATGGCTGTAGCTTTTATCAGTTTGGAAATATTTTCATATAAATCACGATAAGTGCCAAAATTTCAACCTTTGGTCAACTTTGACGCGACCAAAATGGTTGAAAAATGCAATTGTAAGCTAAAACTCTTACATTCTAGTAACATTCAATCATTTACCTTCATTTTGCAATAAGTTGGAAGTCTCTAGCACAATATTTCGATTTATGGTGAATTTTTGAAAAAACTTTTTCCATACCTCCGCGTGCGGTAACTCTGCTGAAAATCTCGGAATTTCTTTAGTCACCTTATCGTAATTTTTGCACTGTTTTATATTAGGCCTTACATAAAGTGTTATACATGAAAATGTGCGCAATATCATGTAGAATACAACAAAAAATAACTCTGGTTGTAGCTTTTATCAGTTCTGAAATATTTTCATATAAATCACGATAAATAGAAAAAATTCGACCTTCGGTCAACTTTTAACTCGACCGAAATGGTCGAAAACTGCAATTGTAAGCTAAAACACTTATAGTCTAGTAATATTCAATCAATTACCTTCATTTTGCAACAAACAAGAAGTCTCTAGCACAATATTTCCATTTATGGTGAATTTTAGAAAAAAAACTTTTTACGTCCACGCGTTACAAATTCATGCATCATTTTGTGATAATGTTTTCTCTGTGTTGCTTAGATAGTTTTTACAATTTGTTGTATACCAAAATCATCGCAATTTGATGTACAATACAACGAAAAAAAAAGAAATAACTCATTAGCTTTAACCGTTTTGCTCACAGCACGATTTGTATACAATTATATATGAAAATTTTTTTTCACACTGTCATATATTCCAATATTTATAAATGATATTTTTTTTCATTTCTGATGGTTGCATACTAAACTTTAGGCAATGACAAAAAAAGGAGCCAAAAATGAACTCTTAATCTTGAAAAACTAAGCGTGCTGTGATTTTTTTAAATAACTTTCTTTCCGCTTCGGCGCTAACTCTCAAACCGCGCCAGCACACGGCAGACGCTTTTGTAAATAGAGGCTCGGCGTTTAAGGGTTAATCTTATTTTCTGAAAATTAGTACTTATTATTAGATAAAAAGTTTATTTATCAAACAAATAAACATACCTGTATACATGTACCATAAAAATTCATCTCACTAAAGAGAGAGAGAGAGAGAGAAATTATTACTTTTAATAATATTTAATGTTATTTAATTTACACTTAAAAGCTTGAAAACTTATAAATTACAAAAAAAAACACTTTTGCTAGGTTTCTCACTGTTCGCAAATGTTCGCGTGTCTGTGAAAAACTCGTGTATGACCATTAATAAGGTTCCAATGAAAAATTTGTGCGTCTGTGAATTCGTGCTACTCGAATCGCGCAAGTTTGAGGTATTACTGTATATATATACAGTAATACTTCGATCTTACATGATTCGAAAAATCCAAAGACAATCGGCTCACTCTTCGGGTTTAAAGATCGGCTCTGCCCATTGATGTCGTCTGGTGTTGTTTATGAATATACTTGTCCCAGATGTAGTCTGGGAACATATGTTTGATCCACCAGGCGGCTTCTCAGGGTCAGAGCCGACTCTCATAAGGGGGTGAGCTATAGAACTGGATGCCGACTCTCCAATCCAGAGCTATCCTCCATAAGAAATCATGCCACCAAGTGCAAAACACAGATAAATTATGATGATTTTAAAGTTATTGGCCAGGCACAGAACCAACAGAAACTGCAGATACTTGAGTCTTTAAATATTAAACTACGGGTTCCCTCATTAAACACGCAAACTACCTCAATTCCATTGTTTTTGCCATAGGTCATTACTATTTTTACCCCTGATCTTTTTGTTTTGTTTTTTCTGTATATATTTTTCTTTTACTGTTAGTGTGGTTCTGTCGTTTGCATTGTAAGGTGAGCGTCTTCTGCTTTTTTTTATAATTATATTACTGTCTTTGTTTGTTTCTCCATTATTGGAAAGAGAGAAAAAAAAGAATTTTCTTAAAATTAGACAGTTTTTTATTCTTTTTTTTTTTTATTTATTTGGAGAGTTTTGTGATTTTGCTATTTTTAATGTGCTCTTGTGTAACCATATGTGTCCGTGTGTAACTTGATTTTAAGCTTTGTGTGTATGTATTTAAGTGTGCTCTTGTGTATGTAATTTCGAACAGCCTTTATAGATTTTTAGTGACTAATGTTTTAACGTAATTCAGTTTTAGCCGTTCAGTACTTTTATTAATTTATTTCATTTTCCATAGAATTCCCTGATGATGTGATTATGAATCACTTAAACGAGGAAGCAATAAAGGAAGTGTGAATCTCCAGAGTATTCCTGCCCTTCCCTTGACTACAATTTGTGTGTGTGTGCATCGATCTGCCAGATTTGTGTGATATATATATATATATATATATATATATATATATATATATATATATATATATATATATATATATATATATATATATATAAATATACAAATTATTTATTTATTTTGCTACAACTGTTGGTTTGATTGCAAGTTCTTACCTCGGGAATTAACACATCTAACTGGGAACCAACACTTTGTACACATGAATAAATGCTAGGAGAGTTATAATTTAAGTAAATGAAAGGACTCAGGAAAGAAATTCCATGTCTAAGTTAATCGAATGTATTTACATTATATCAGAATATCAATTACAAAGAGCCTTAAGCACTGGGCTCTTTGCACTTCTCAAGTGCAATGATACAAGATTAAATAATTAGAGTGCCTGACAATTAATAATGAAACGTAAATGAAATTAGCTTGAAGGCTTGATTGATGGACATAGAGGCAAAGAAGGGTACAGATGTAGAATCTACAGTATTTCACACACCCTTTCTGTAATGTTTGGAGAAAGGAACACTATCATCTTAGGGAGCCAAAGCACAGTCTAATTATTACACGGGAATGCTGAAGGCTCAAGGGTGGCATCAAGAGATGTTCAGTTAAATTATTCTGTACATAATTTCAAGGTCTAGCGCAGTGCAAGGGGAAAAGGGAAAACGAAATGAGGTAAGAGTAATAGATAAATGATCAAACACACTCCACCGCACAGTACCTTTATTCCTTAAGCGAAGCTCCTTGGTGGCAGAATAAAATGGCTCTGAGATGAGTGGAGCCTTCTGCATGTGGCACTTCAGGTAGCACTCGGATAGTAAGGTGACCAGCCAGACAAAAAGGTCGAGCGACAGCTCGGAGGGCATGCTGGTAGTTTGTTAATGGGTCAGTCCTATGTCTGCTTCTGCTTGCTGACACTGGTGGACTTCGCTTAGACGGCATTCACAGCCCCAAGCACTTCAAGTGTCCTGGCTGAGGAGGGCTATACTTGTTTAATCCATGCTTTGGGTATTTTCATGTTTCAGCCTGTGAACACAGATCCTGTGAGGGAAGAAGAGGGATTGTCAAAGAATGAGTGTCTTAAGAAAACAGCTTGAGTTAAGCATTTTGAAGAGGCTTAGTTAGGGAAAGTATACCCTCCTTAAACGCCCCATCTCTCGTTTCTGTTTCTCTAAACTTCTACTTGTTAAAGTTGACAGTCAAGTGACTTGCATTAAATGGTTTGTTTTTCCGTCCACATGATAAGTGACATCAATGTCGAATGGTGAAACTCAGATATGGTCATAACATTTTTTTTTAGCTTGCAATGAATATCTATAGTTATTGACAATAGTTTCAGTACTTTAGTCTTAAACATAAATATCCGAGTGTAATAAGAAAGAAAATGTGCACAGTAATTGAGATTCTGAAGATCATGTTCAGTATTTCAATCCTTTAATTTTATTGAACAATAGTTTTGGGTTTCAAAATGTTTCAGTAAATTTTGTTTATTCATGCTATTTTTCTGCCAGTTGTATATATAATATTGTTTGTATGCATAGTAATCTTATTCTGATGATTAAGTTTGGTTTCTATGGGATTTTAAAAGGAAAAAAGTATATTTTGGTGAATGAAATTCACTGGCAAGTACACCAGAACTTTCCAGAGCAACTGTAAAGTGTGGAAAAAGCATAAAAAAAACTTAAAACACCTGCCTACCACTCTACACATTCCACACTGCATTCCCAACCCCCTCCCAGCCAGGGAAACTCCTTCCCAAACAACCCTTATAAACAGCCTTACTACTGCTCCCCTCCCATGGTGCCCAGCCATCTTAACCCCCCCTCCACACCACCACCACCTTGAAAAATTCTTCAGGCTTCCCATGCCCCTCAAACCCTTTCTCAGTCTCTTCATGAGTGTAAGCAGTGTTACCAACATATCCTTAGGCTGTGAAGCATTGCCAACAATTGGGGAGCAGTTTTTTCAAATTTTTAAAAATTTGTCATACATCTTTAGTCCTGATCTGGTGGTGTTGGATAATGTTGAGTGTTGGATACTGAAGATCCAGATAATTGAGGGGTCACTATTGATAGGTAGCACTTGAAATATTTTTAAAAATACCATTTAAAGTTGTATATAGAATTTCGTCACATGTTTTTAAGATATCTTACTTTTGCTTTTCACATAGAGAGTATCTAAAATTGTAATTTACCATGCAGTGATGGATGGCAAAGGACAGAGTCTGGAAGAAGTTGAGGCTGGTATCCGTAGTATGCATCAACCTTCAGTCAGTCAGCATAGTCAAATGAACAGAAACCACTCTCATGGGCAAATGACTGCATTTAATGACTTTGTAAGTAACTTTTACTGTTTTAGTTGTATAAGTAACTTTTACTATGTTGTGGTTAAACTTCCTTTAGAAAATGTTGACATGGAGCATGCTTATCATTTTGAATTGAATTTCTTTTGTAGACTGAAAGATGAATGAGCTTGTCCTTGATACTCTGCTTTGTCTCTGAGATAGAAAATAGATTTCATTAGTTAATAAGTAAACATGCCAGAATTTTGCTTTGTTCTTACAAGGATACAAACAGTTGTGTTTTCCTGGATACCTTTAGTTGGGCCAGTTGTTGAAAATTGTCACTGATGTTTTCAAATTTGGTGACAGCTAGTGCAGGGAATTGTGGGTAACCACCCATGCACAGATGTCTTCAGTGTCAGTTTTCCTTTGACTGACGTACTGTGTAGATTTGCTTCTCACTCTCTCTGCCATGGCTGATGATAAACCTGCATTGTCTAGTGTTTGTATTTGAGTAGTTAATAATCATGGCTTGTTTTTATTTTAGGGCTTGTGGGGGTTGATGATGTTTCATCTTCCATAAGAATGATCTAAGACATGATTGTATATGTTTCATGTCTGCTATCAACATAATAAACCCTCATTTATTGTGTTTGTTATAGGCAGAGGCTAAGAGTTTGTCATTTTTTTACTCTTTTTGAGTGTGTTTCTTGATTTGAAGAGGAAGGTTCCATTGGTGTCTTCCTCATCCCATACCCTTCTGGACTAGCAACTACCCATATCCCCTGCTTGAGGGTGCGTGTGTGGCCTATGAAAACCAATCCATCCTTTTCTCTCTCTCTCTCTCTCTCTCTCTCTCTCTCTCTCTCTCTCTCTCTCTCTCTCTCTCTCTCTCTCTCTCTCTCTCAGTACCTGCCTCCTCAACCTCTGACACTGCAACACCAAGAAACCCCAAGAGACACAGGGTGCTGATGTATTGAAGGCTTTCCCTGGTCATTGCAGGCAACTCCTTTTGTTGAACTCTTCTAGGATTTGGTTGCAGCCAAAGGTTCTTTACAAGGCCAGGGTTGGATTTCAAGATCTCATCACAGTAGCTTTGGTTCCCCTCAAGATTCTACTTTCAAATCTAGGAAGGTGATGTACCTGCCACTCCTGCTGCTGTCCTTTAGGGATGTCTGCCTTGCCTTTGGACATTGGAGAGGTTGAGGTGACCTGTGTTCGGGGGCCGTTGACTCACCTTCTTCCTCGTCTACTTCCTTAGACTGTAGGAATCATATGTAAAGTCTCAGAAGGAAGCCCTCTGCTAGAAGGCTAGGAAGGTGTCTTGTGACCATCATCCCTTTGTTTGGCATGACTGTAATCCTGGAACTCATTTGGGGGCCTGTGATCATAGGAGGGAAGGCTACTTTGGTTCACCCCTCTGCTCATAATCAGTTAACATTTTGCCATCTGCTTGAACACATTCTTTGGTGTGTGGATTTGATGCTTCCTGGTCACCTGTTCCTTTCTCGGGAGAGGAGGACTGATATTGACTTAACTGTGCACGGTTTCTGCAGATGCTTATAAGGAAGAGACTGCACTTCCCCACACCATCAGTCTCCTGTGTTTGCCATGACCTGCTAAGTCACAGAATTCTGAATGAAGCCACATATTGCTGTCATGTGGTGCTTATTGAACAAAGCATAAAATTCAATGGAAATTCTTTTTCCCACTGTTTATATATAGTTAATATGTCAAACAGTAGACTTAGTGAAACTTCCAGATACTGAATCTCTGGAATGGCTTTATTCCCATGCATGGCACCAGGTTGGCCTGCATGGCTGGGTTGGAGCATGTGGCCTGTGCTACTCTGGCATGCGCACCATTTAGTGCTGCACTGTCCTGTTGATATGGACCAAGAGGGATAGGCAATATGTGTTCCAGCTCATGCATGCAGCCAGCCTGGCTGGTTATGCCAGTGTTATCACCCTCCAACCTTGATTATACGTCAGGGCCTCACTCCTGGCATTCATTTTGATCAGCAGAGCAGAAGTAGGGTCAGGCTATTGTGCTTTGGATTAGGTCCCAGCTTGGCCTGTCCTGTCTACCAGATATGGCAATCCCTTGCCCTGAGAGCCTATGCAGGCCAAGCTGGTGAGGCACTTTCGTGAAGTCATTGGACTTAATTCTGCAACTCTGGTCTTAAGTAGCCTTTCCTGGTGCCTTATGGCCCTGGGATGGGCTTCAGGTGGATGTTACACTTGAGACTGGATTCTTGATAGCTTTAGCACTGGTGCAGAGAGTAAATAAATTGCAGTTGCTCTTTCTTAGTGCAATGCTTAGAGAGATGGGATACCATGTGTCTGGTACTTTTTAGGGAATAATTAAAATGAAAAGCTGTTGTGTCTGGTGCAAGTTGTGCACTACTACCAGCAAAGGACTCGACACCTCAGATCTGAGAGTCAGTGCTTGTTTGTTAGTACTGGCAGGCACAAGAAAGAAGTATCCAAAAACATGTTCTCATTCTGACTTTGAGAAGTTATTAAAAGAATGAGGCATCAGGTGAAGAAACCAACCCTGCACCCCAGGCAAGGGTTGGTGAAGCGAAGAGCCCATGACCTTGCCCCTAGAGAAATTTTTTGCCGTCCCAGGTACTGAGGGCAGGTGTTTAACAACTCATTATAGTATACCTATAGGAAGGTGCCCTCAAGTCTAGGGGTACATTTTACTTAGGACTTCTGGTGTATGCCCATGTGTAGTTACATAGTTCTCCTTTGGACAAAGCATTTAACGATTACGGCAATTATTGGTTGATTGAATGACAAATGACTGGTACTCTTTCCCTCTATCCATGTTCATTCCAGCCGCCACATGGCGTATTCTCACTGGTCAGGCAAGGTGCAAGAAAGTTACTCAGTAGTTTCCTATCTCAAACCTCTGTTAGTCAGTAGCTGTGACTCACTCCATCCTTCCTTTAACAGTTGGGAGGAGAGGGTGGGTAGAGCACAAATGTCTATAATTTTATGGTGTGCTCCCTTTTAAGCTGGTCTTCCCTTCTCAATGGGGGAACCTAAGTTGTTCTTTCGTCATTGAGTAAGGTCACAAGAAGCCACACTTTGGGACAGAACCCTGTCATCTTGAGCATCACACACTTCAGAATGGACAGAATGTTACATGAGTCAGCCTTCCCCTGCTCATTTATAGGACTGCGATAGTGTCATTTCTGTGTGGGAAGTAAAAACATGTAATGATTTCAGAACTTCCTCTCACAATAGGGATAATTCTCCATTAAAAGATGGATGTTTTTACCTTATAGAAAAAAATTGCAAATTTTTTAGATATATATTTTTCTTAGATATAAACCAGAAGGTTTCTATCAATCCTACCTCTAATCACTTTTCAGTTGCCCTGCTACTGTGTGAAAGTTGACAATGCAATTATGCATTTGTGTGTGATTACCCTCGATCTACACACTGGTTGCTGCCAAATCTGAAAACCTTGTTATTAATTTACAAAAACGGAACCAACTGAAGGCACCCATTAAAAGAGTTTGGGTTTGTGTATTAAAGTGGAAGTAAAGATTACACTTTTTTGGTTGTTTGCATGTACTGTATAAAGGAAGAACAAACCATTACTTTGCTAGAACCCATTACTGTACTTCAGTTCAAAAGGTCAGTTGATTAACAATTTTCCAAAATTATATTTTTTTTTCATAGGGTGTTTGAGATGTAGCCCATACTAGTTAAAATATCTCATGCAGTTTAGTTTGTCTGATTTTAGTCATGTCATTCATTTTTAATTTGAGACACCTTGGTTTTTCTTGCATTATCCTTCACCTTACTTTCCACATATATCACTTAGGAGTGATGTGGAATTACTTTTAATAGTGTTTATTTCTCTTAAGTGTTCTGCTAGGAGCATTTTTTCTTCCTTGGGAACTTACAGTTCTGGATAATAAAAGATCTTTTTTATTTTTTTATCCATTTAAAAATTTTTGTTCAAAGATTTCATGCCTCTTGAGGAATTGATCAGGTCTGGATGGCTACACATTAGACATATCCTCATGAAAACAGTTTTAAATGTAAGCAAACACAGTGTAGAAGTTTTGGTATTATGACCCCATCGTTATAAAAAAAAAATTGAAAAGGAAACTGGCAGGGGAGGTCGTGTATAATTTTTTCTCTTCCACTTGACTCATTATTGTTTTTATGGCTTTACCTAATCTGGTACCAAAGTTTTTCCATACTCCTTCCTGTGAGGAAGGAGTATGAGGCTTGCATTTAGAGACATGATCACAATAAAGTTATTCTGTTACTTTACAGTTAAACATCTGGTTCCACACCTTACCTTAATTTTCTTTACTCAACAAAGTCTTTGCTTTGTCCCTTTGCCCCCTAGCTGCAGCCTCTTTCATTCCTTTTACTGTGCCTCCATTTACATTCTCTTTCTTCCATCTGACTTTCCACTCTTTCTAACAGTTGTTTCATAGAACAACTGCGAGGTTTTCCTCCTGTTACACCTTTCAGACCTTTTTACTGTCATTATCCCTTTCAGCACTGAATGACCTCATAGGTTCCAGCACTTTGCCTTGGCCTAAATTCTGTATTCTGTTCTTAAACAGCACAAGCATCAGCCTCTCCTGCTGCCTTCTTGGGGATATTCTCATGCTTTTGCAATATCTCATTGCTTCAGTTGTTAATTATTATGGTTTTTCAAGCATTTTAGTGCCACAACCATTGTATCTAAAAAGTAAAAGAAATTCCAAGTATTCTGAATACATTGAATATTAATGCAATACTTTTATGATAATTTTCAGTTTTTCTGTTGGGGTTACTAGAATTATACCAGTTTTGTAAATGTCTTTTCTAAGGAAAGATCAGATGTGATTTATATTTGTAGAACATGCTGCAGTATGTGAAAAGATTGTTACATTAGATTGGTGCAGGATATTAACAACTTGTTGAACTGGCTCTAATGTTGTAAGTACAATACAGTTTTAGTATTACAGTATTGTCTGTCTTATACATTACCATTTTTTAGTACTGTTGTGTGTTATGCTCAGATACAGTTGTTCATAAATTGGCTTAATAGTAGATTATTTTGAAGTATATTCAGCTTGGTTTTTTCAACAACAGAAAAGATATTACTAGAAAAATTGGTAAATGCAACTTTTTTGGTAGCTAACACTACAGTCTTTATGAAGAGGAAAAAATTAATACCAAGAGTCGTCATCATTCATGATTTTGTCATAATATTGATTGAAAACATTGTAGTACAAATATATGTGTTTCATAAAGTGGCACTTTGAGTCGCTGGGGTCTGCCCCTCCTGATAAGTCACGAAGATTACAATAGCATGCATGATATCCTGGAACCAACTCAATTCACAAAGCTTACAGTGTACAGTATTTCCATATAAAGTGAATAATACCCTGTCCTAGCTGGTTTTTCGTAAGAATCACTTCATATTGATGTACTTATTAAATTGTAGATATCTGAAAAATAATATGCTTCCAAAATAAATATACAGTAGTACAGTTACTGTTCATTGTTTTCCAACAAACATAACCAATGGAAATTGTCCTACCTATTTCCTTCCCCCCATTTCAGAAGGAATACTGTATTAAAAAATTTTTCTTTACATGTAAGCATTTGTTATTGAAATATATAACTGCTGAAAAGATTTGCCATAATTACTGTAATTTACAAGGGAAAACAAAAGCAACCTAGATATAGCAGAAAATATTTTAACTACCCTCCGTATCCTCCTCCTCTAATGGATAATTCTTGACAGTGATAATGAATTTATGGTTGTCCGAATTTGTAAAGAAATTAAAAAAGAAATTTTAGGTCAAATATAAGAAATTATGGAAAAGTTTGTGTTACAATAAGATTTTCAGTAATTAAGTTATGTACAGAATTGTGTTTTTGTTATACAGTGGACCCCCACTTTTACACGCTGCACTTTTTCATGCTTCACTTTGTTGTGAATTTTTGTGGAACATATCTTTCAATATTACGCGCGAACTTTCACCAATTCTTGAATTTTTTCATAGAGCAATATTCACAAATTACTGTATTTTCATTTTATTTTCATGACTAAATACATTTTTATGATGAAAAATGATTTACTAATTTTCAAATATTAATGTAAACACAGCAAAATATCTATAAAATGTTTAATACAAGTTAAATAAATCTTTAATACAAATTGGAAACTTGTTAAGCTCATTGTGGGGCCCACCCCAGAATGGTGGGTGGGCCCCAGAATGAGCTTAACAAGTTTACACTGGATCTCTCTCTCTCTCTCTCTCTCTCTCTCTCTCTCTCTCTCTCTCTCTCTCTCTCTCTCTCTCTCTCTCAAGGTAATGTAAGATGTATTTGAAATATTACTGTAAAGTGTTTTTAACGATAGAGCACACTGTACAGTATTAAAATATTAATTTTCATTTTATTTTCCAGTCTGCTTTTATTGAAATGCAAAAACTTGTAATTATAGCAAGGAGAATATGAAAAAATGAATGACAACGTAACACGTTTATATATAAAACTGTACTTACAAAACAAATAAACGTATACAGGCAGTCCCCGGTGTACGACGGGTCCGGCTTACGATGTTCCAAGGTTACGACGCTTTTCAAATATATTCATCAGAAATTATTTCCCGGTTTACGACGCATGTTCCGGGGTTACGACGCGTCGTACACCGATCCGACAGAAGAAATATGGCTCCAAAACGGCAGAATAATAAAAATTTGAAGTTTTTTTTTTATGAAAAACTCAATACAAATGCAGTTTACATCATTTTCAATACACCCAAAGCATTAAAAGTAAGGTTTTCTTGGGATTTTTGAAGATTTTCGACGATTTTTCGGTTTACACCGATTTTCGGTTTACGAAGCGGCGTAAAAATGTAACCCCCGTCGTAAACCGGGAACTGCCTGTATGCATAAAAATCAGTCTCTTATCTCAGAGAGAGAGAGAGAGAGAGAGAGCGCTAAGAAAGGAAGAGAGAACAAAAATACATATGCAGATTAAAAATATTTAACCCTTAAACGCTGACTGGACGTATCGTACGTCGACTAAAATTGTCTGTAGGGTGCCAAGTGGACGTATGGTACGTCGACTACAAAAAGTTTTTTTTAAATATTCACGGAAAAATAGTCATAAGCCTAGTTTGCGAAAGATTTTAAAAAACGCGCCTTGAGGGATGCTGGGAGTTTACGGATCACACTGTTGTTTTGTTTCCAAGCGTTACCCAGCTGCGCATGCGCGAATTTCTTTCTTCTCGCACTACAGAGCATCAGCGACGCATCTCAGAAATTCTTTCATCACTTTGTTGTAATTTTTACACCATTTTATCAGGGGTGTAACTAGGTGAGAATGGGGCCCTGGCATTTTCTTACAGTGGGCCCCCATTACCTCAAAAAAAAAAAAAAAAAAAAAAAAAAAAAAAAAAATATATATATATATATATATATATATATATATATATATATATATATATATATATATATATATATATATATATATATATATATATATATATATATATATATATATATATATATATATTATATGGGAGAGAGTAGAGAGATTGATTTGATATATCGTAGAACTGGTAGGCATAAGAAATTGAAATATAATATGCAGGCATTGAAATATAATTACTAATTGTTAATACATACATAGCTTAGAAAAAACATCTAAATTATATATTCTCAATAATGAATCAGATGAATCCCTTATGTAGGCCTCATGCGGCCGTTACATTATTGCATAATTACGATGCCTATAAAATGAAAATAAACACAACTTGGTCCAAAACATTTATACCATCATTAAATAAACAAATATACCTTATATACCTTCTAGAATTCTTTCTTCCTTGCTTTCATCTCTGCAAATCTGTCAATGACTTTACTTAAGTTCAATTTCTGCGCAGTTCCTTGTTCAATTGATAGAAGAGCTAGTCCTTCTAATCTTTCCTGTGCCATTGTACTTCATAAATAGTTTTTAACAAGCTTTAGTTTGGAGAATGAACGCTCTGCACTTGCAGTTGTGACTGGAATAGTTAAAAACAATAGCATTGCAGTGAAATAGAATGATTTTCTATGATCAACATATTAGCAAGGTCCTTAATACTAGAAACTTTGCTTGTTTCTCCCTTCAGAGCAGATCTCATGCTGAGAATTTCCTGTGTGAATGTTTCTGACACATCAATGTGGTATTTTTTCACAAAACTAGATGCTTTTTCGTACAGCTCTGAGTCAGATAAATTTTGCAATGAGATTGGTTCCAACACTGAGAACGATGAGACAACTTCATGCAAGCCAGTAAAACGGAAGTTCAACTGAGTTGTGATGATGTCCAGAGTACGATAGTAAACAGTTACTCTACACAAACTCTCTGGATCTTCTAATCTTTGGTCTTCACAAAAGCTCGCCAAAAAATGTCTTTCTGATGCATGGAAGTCTCTTTTCTCAAATTCTGGTCTGATTGACCACTTCTGGGCTATATCTGTTATTCTTTCTTTACATCCTCAAACTGATTTCTTAATCTGCACATCTCATCCATGCAAACCTTTAAGAGGTCTGCTGCCTTAGCAAGATCAACTGCTTTTGATTGCAACATTTTTGATACTAAATTTATTGACTGTAAGATTTTGGACTGAAACGTCAAAAGGAATACAAAATTAAAATTTTCAAGACATTTCTTTAGTGCAGTGGCTTCATTGTGTTCGTCTGCCTTAGAGCTGCATCATAATAATAACAGTAAGCAGTAGCATATTTTTCTTCTTCTTCTTCTTTTTACGGCCATGGGCCCATATCCCTTGGGTCCCTTGGCTCCCTTTCTGTGACTCTACATCCATGGGCCCCTTTAATCATTATAGGCCCTGGGCCCGTGGCAGTTTGCCACCTCTGCCACCCTAGTGTTACGCCTCTGCGTTTTATATTAGTCGATACATAAAGTTTTATATATGAAAATGTACGCAACTTCATGTAGAATACAACAAAAAACAACCCATGGTTATAGCTTTTATAAGTTTTGAAATATTTTCATATAAATCACAATAAGTGCCAAAATTTCAACCTTCAGTCAACTTTGACTCGACCGAAATGGTCGAAAAACGCAGTTGTAAGCTAAAACTCGTACATTCTAGTAATATGCAATCATTTACCTTCATTTTGCAACAAATTGGAAGTCTCTAGCACAATATTCCGATTTATGGTGAAGTTTTGAAAAAACTTTTTCCTTACGTCCACGCGCAGTAACTCGGCCGAAAATCTCAGAAATTCTTTCGTCACTTTGTTGTAATTTTTGCACCTTATTAGCCATTACATAAAGTTTTATATATGAAAATGTGTGCAATTTCATGTAAAATACAACAAAAAATAACTCATGGTTGTAGCTTTTTTCAGTTTTGAAATATTTTCATATAAATCACAATAAGTGCCAAAATTTCAACCTTCGGTCAACTTTGACTCGACCGAAATGGTTGAAAAATGCCATTGTAAGCTAAAACTCTTACATTCTAGTAACATTCAATCATTTACCTTCATTTTGCAACAAACGGGAAGTCTCTAGCACAATATTTCGATTTCTGGTGAATTTTTAAAAAAAACTTTTTTCCTTACCTCCACGCGCTGTAACTCTGCTGAAAATCTCAGCATTTCTTTAGTCACCTTGTCGTAAGTTTTGCACCATTTTATATTAGGCCTTACATAAAGTGTTATACATGAAAATGTGCACAACATCATGTAGAATACAACAAAAAATAACACATGGTTGTAGCTTTTATCAGTTTTGAAATATTTTCATGTAAATCACGATAAATAGAAAAATTTCAACCTTCGGTCAACTTTAACTCGACTGAAATGGTTGAAAACTGCAATTGTAAGCTAAAACACTTACAGTCTAGTAATATTCAATCAATTACCTTCATTTTGCAACAAACAGGAAGTCTCTAGCACAATATTTCGATTTATGGTGAATTTTAGAAAAAAACTTTTTTTTTACGTCCTCGCGTTACAAATTCATGCATCATTTTGTGATAATATTTTCTCTGTGTTGCATTGATCGTTTTACAATTTGTTATATACCAAAATCATCGCAATTTAGTGTACAATACAACGAAAAAACATAACTCATCAGCATTAACAGTTTTGCTCACAGCACAATTTGTAAACAATTATATATGAAATTTTTTTTTCGTGCTGTCATATATTCCAATATTTATATATGATAATATTTTTTTTCATTTCTGATGGTTGCTTACTAAACTTCAGGCAATGACAAAAAAAGGAGCCAAAAATGAATTCTTATCTTAAAAACTAAGCGTGCTGTGATTTTTTAAAAACTTTTTTCCGCTTCGATGGTAACTCATGAACGCCGCCGGCATGCAACAGACACTTTTGTAAATAGAGGCTCGGCGTTTAAGGGTTAATATACTAGTGACAGTAATTTTTTCTTACCAGTGTAAAAGGAAAACGGAACAACTTCAGTACTGTGAGAAATGGATATGCCTATGTATATAGGGGTAACTTGATTAGTTGTCAAACATTCTGTATTCTGTAAGACAGATTTATTTAATTTGTATTAAAGAAGTGTTGTTAAGGAATGGTACCACGGTAGCTCCTTAGTCAACAGAGGGGTGTGGGGCCAAGTGTCTTATTATCTCCTCGATTGAAGGTGCGTGTGCACGGGTTTGCAGTAGCGCACTCAGCACAGTGGTCAACCAGACACATTCCAGGATGATGGATATATGACAGACAAGTTTGGTTGCTAATGTCATTGTTAGCAACAATTGGTCTTGAAACCTCAACGTTTCAAAGAATTGTTCGCTCTAGGAAGACGGACAATTAGTCCTTCAATCTCAACACTTCGAAGCTGATACTATTCGGCTCTGTCTCCATGGACTGTGGACATAACAGCAATCGACCATGCCACATTGAAAATATCGCTTCTTATCCGATCAGCGAAGTTAGCAGTGATTGGGTCAGGTCAGTACTAGGATAGGTGACCTCCTGGAGCGCCAAATTTTGTTGACATCTAGATGTCTTTTGCATCCATGGTTAGAAACGTTAGGACTAGTCGGTACTTGGATAAGTGACCTCCTAGAAACTTGAGATGCTGTTGGCACTTAGGAGACATCTTTCGCATCCATGATTCAAGTCTTGGGCTTACAACTTCTCGTCGTTCTGCCTGGTTCATTAGGAGATCAACAGCACCTCCAGACTAAGTTCCGACAACTTGTTTTTGGTTCCTACTGAGTCAAGAAATGGTGTCTAGGAGCTCCATTCTTATGACTTGTTGTAGTTGCACTCCCCATGTGAGGAGTGGGAGGTGTAAGCAGTAGCAGTTGCTGCTGCTGCAATTACCAGTTGATCCACAACCCAAGGGGAAAAGAATGTTACGTGGACCTTAGACAGTTTCAGGAGTCTCAGGGTCTGAATAGGCACTCCTTTGATAGCAACGACACCGAGGTAGTACAATGGATACACTATCCTCCTTCAGAGATTTTTTTTTTCTTTCATTCTTCAAAACATTGACCAGGGTGGCAGGCTCCTACACCTTCTTTCTTGGAACTTAGGCAAGTTCTTTTTAGACTTTCAAGTCTCAAGAATCCAAAGATAGACACTCCTCAGTGTGATAGCAATGACACCACAGTGTGCAATGGTCAACAAAAGGTTCTAGTGTCCTTTCATCTACTCTATTGCAATGCAGGTACACAATTGGACAGAAGGACATTCAGTACAGAGGCCAACCAGACACATCCCAAGCAAGGTGGATGTGATTACAACAGTTCATTCGCTGAATTCAGGGACAGTTGATCTTGGCACCTTGACTTCCGGAAGTTTGTTCAACCTCTGAAGAAGCTTGATCTTAATCCTTCTTTTCTCGACATACTGGCGCTTTTCTGTTCTGTTTTCTTGCACCCTTGAATAAAGCCAGACATCTTTGGTATCCATTTACATCTGGAAGCTTACGCCTTTCACCATTCTACATGTTTCGAAGGTGATCAGTGAGATGGATCATTCCACTTCTATGGTCCTGTGGTTCCAATGACAGTATTACAGTAAATCCTCCGTATTCGTTTTCTCATGATTCACAGACTCACCGATTTGCAGATTTCTCTGTGGAACATAAGTACACATTATTCGCAGAAATTTCACCTATTCACAGTATTTTCCACTGAAAAATATCCACTAATTACTGTATTTTCATATAACTGTCATGACTAGATGCACATTTTGTGATAAAAAATTAAAATACTTAGTTATAAGCATTTTTGAGTTTTTTTATATTTGAACTATCAAAATTGGCAGTTCTAAGTGTTTTTAGAGGGGTTTTAAGTATTCGTGGATTTTAACTATTCATGGGGGGTGTGGTACGCATCCCCTGCGTAAAGACTAGGCTTTCAGCCCCTCAGCCCAATGCCAACGACTCGTTCGTTAGCTTTGAGTTGGCTGAGAAACGGTGTCAATTTGTCATTTCTCTGACTAGTGAGATGATCAGACGAGCATTCCCCGCAATTTCCTGGTGGACATTAGTACATTTCGGGCCAGATCTTTTGAGGCCAGGGGCATCGGTCTGTCCATCGCATTCAGGAAGAGACCTGTTGGTCGAGTACTAGGATGGAATATAATTGTGCAGATCACATTCATATCCTTTTACCATGAGATGTTGCCCTTAGGGCCTTGGACTCCTTTTCCTTGGATTGTACGATGGATGCTCAACATGTCATGTAGTTCACCCAGCTCTTGAGGGACAGGTTGCATCTCGACTAAGGTGTGCAGCTGCAAGGAGAAGGTGTATGTGGAACTGGCCTCCTCCCTTTCTCCTGTCTTCCTTCCTCTTCCAGTGGGCAGAGGAACAGTGAAGGAGCCATCACATGCTGGACAGGTGTGCGTGCAGGTGATCTAGAAGACTGAGCATCCTATCTATAATCTACTGTAGCAGCATTTGGATTAGTACCGTAGATGCAGATCCTTCCTTCTCTCGAGCAAGGGGAGAGAGGGACTGACTATGAGCAAACCAGTTGGTTGTTCTTAGCTTTATAGTCTCCAACACTGTGGGTTCATCCAAACCTTTTCGAATCAAGGATATTACATTCCTTTAATTTGAAATGCCCGAAAGTCTGATGATTGAACGTCTCTCGTATTCAGTAGATAGAAGTATGGTCTCCTTCCTTTGATCTTTCATGACCAGGAAGAGAGTACCCAGGTGAGCTGAACTAGAAGTCATTTCAGAGATTTACTCAGAATCCTCCCTCCAAAAGTAAGTCTCCCATATGTAAAGACCGAGGGTTTGTATTTGCGTAGGAACAAATGACAAATTTTTAAAGTAATTTGTATTTTTCCTAACATAAAAACCTGAGGTCTTTACATACAGGACCTACCTCTTACAACCCCTCATTCCCTTACCTGGGCCAAAAGGTAAACTGCATAGAATTGAATGCGTACTGACTTGGTGGGTGGTGCTTCCGCCCCTACCATCGGTAGCTATTATCATAACCACCTTGCAAAAGTTTAACGGTCAGATTTCCAGCTCGCTGAAAGTTAATCCAGTATGTAAAGACCTCAGGTTTGTATGTTAGGAAAAATACAAATTACTCTTTAAAAATTTGTCATACTATGCAGTGAACTGTTAAAATAGGCAGTTACAAGCATTTAGTTTAATGGGTACAGGGTATTTATTTGGCAGTTATAAGCATTTTTAGAGGGGATTTTGCATTTTTGCGATGGGATCTGGAATCTATCCCCGCAAAAATGTGAGGGAGCACTGTATAAAGTTGATGTAAGTCTAACTTTTGAGTGTATACACATATGTATAAATCATGTTAAGATGAATATGCAGTTTCTATGGCACCCCTTCTCTGTCTTTATTGTCAACTATTTTCATTTGACATTTAATGTAGTACAGGTTGACCATCACTAATCCGGCGTCATTGGGACCTGGAGGGTGCCGGATTAGCCATTTTGCCCGATTAGCCATTTATTAGGCTAGAATACACAAAACCCAGCAGCTAAGCACCTCATCTTAGAATTAAAATACAAAAACGACCTATCGACTTCGCAGCGGCTCGACAATATAATAATATATAATAATATTTAATTTTATATTTTTAAAATACGTCCACGTCGAAATCAGCGCTCATATCCAGAGATGCTCAGGTTAGCATTGTTTGTTTGTGTCGTTGAAAATGGTAAAAGATTCATATTTTGTAATGTATTTTCTATTTCTATTTTTGCAAATAAATGTAATAACAAATTACCGTATTTCATGGCTTATTACGCATGTCTGCATAGGGGCATTTTTAATTTCAGCAGGACATTGAGAAAAAAAATAAGGTTTCTAGCCTATGCTCATATGATTTTGGTAAGTAATTTAGTATTAGGTTATCACATGCATATTGTTTCTTACCAACAGAATCAACAAAAACATAAATAAAAAGTTATTTACCATATTTATATTTATCAAAATATGTATTATACAATCAGCCATTTACTACGATCGAATGTTTAGTCTTGCTGAAAGCTACCTCAGGTTTACCAATAGATCGCAACACATTCATTTGTAAACATCGTTTCTTACCGCCAGAATCAACAAAAACATTAATAAAGAGTACGGTAATATGTTAGTATATCCATTAAATAATATAAAAGTATGCGATCAAGGGTAAAATTCAATAAATAAAAACTATGTAACGGCTCGAGTCTAAATGAGCAACTGAACAAAGCCATGTTGTTATTCTTAAAAAGAATGCTAGCACGAGTTCTAAGTATGAACTCAACGAAGCCTTGTTATTGTGCTAAAGAGAATGGTAGCAGGAATTGTCAACCACCAATTGATAAGCCATGTTGTTATCGTAAAAAAGAATGTTAGCAGGAATTGCCAACTACCAACTGAGCAAGCCTTGTTATCCGTAAAGCTCTCGAGATAATCACCAATAGGTGGCAGCACACGTACTGTTTATATCTATAAATGTGGAATGGTGGCGATCCACTGACGATAATGATATTAACATTTTAATGAAAATATCGATAATAACAACGTAGATATTGATTATAATACTAGCAGTAGTAATTGTGGTGATGGTAAGTGTGATAATGATAAATATAATTATAATAAACTTTGTTTTTAATAGGTTATTAGGATAACATCGAATTTTACGCAGGCTACAACAACTACGTGAACGTTTCATGTATAATTTCGCCAAAATTCTTAAATTTTGAGCCTACATATATGTACATAGGACAGGGGATTTTTAGGCCATTTTTTTAAAAAGTGCATCTTATCTGTCAAACCGATATGTATTTAATTCAAACCTATAAATAAACAAAAGTATATATCGTCATCATGTATCCGATTATGCAAATGGCGGATAAGAAAATGTAAACAGACCAGACAGAGGGTTTGAATGCCTACAATAAAAATGTTAAATATAGTAATTAAGTATTAATCAAGGAGTTCAAGCATGATAAGATTTCATATGCTAAACGTAAAAATAGGTACTATACATGCACATTTTTTGGATAATATAAAATGTATTAGGCTAGTCATACTTAGGAGATATGATGGATAATATCGTAGGTACAGAATACATGTACATATGTGGTTGGTCGACTTGACTTGCTCTGTCGGAACCTTGTAAGTCGGCGACTACCTGTATCCCATAAATCAGTACAAGTTGGTTAATAAAGAAAAGACAATTATCTTTTATGATATTTCGAGTTTTACGATGGGGGGTTAGCAATTAATACCGTCTGAAAATATTTAGGAAATATTTTTAGGTTCATTGCAGGCAGTGAGAGAGACCAATTACAATAGACCAATCCACCTCTTTATTCCATCTGCTAGTTAAAAAGTAAAAAGAGAATGATAAAAGTATTGTCAGTAACGTTATACTCTTGCGTAAATGCGTTCAGCCATAAACAACGAAGGGAAACTGTTGTTTTGCTACTAATCATATCGGATAACTGTTTTGCTTGTATTTCAACCATTTACGGTCAAACAATTACTGTAGTTATTTACAAATGACGTTAAGTACTTACAATAGGACTGATATAAACTACAGGTATGACTTCTACGACGGCATTAGGTTCTGTCGGAAGTCGATCTCGTCGTAAATCGACCAACCACATATGTACATGTATTCTGTACCTATCGATATTATCCATCATATATCCTAAGTATGACTAGCCTACATATACATTTTATATTATCCAAAAAAATGGTACCTATTTTTACGTTTAGCATATGAAATCTTACCATGCTTGAACTCCTTGATTAATACTTACTTTTATTACTGTATTTTAACATTTTATTGTAGGCATTCAAACCATTTACATTTTCTTATCCGCCATTTGTATTGCCAATCGCTACACGTATGATGTATTATTTACTTTTGTTTATTTATAGGTTTGAATTAAATACATATCGTGTTTGGCGTATAAGATGTTTTCTTAACAAAAAAATGGCCTAAAACCTCGCGCCCTATGTACATAAAAGGCTCAAAATTTAAGAAATTTTGGCGAAATTATTATATAGATGTTGTAGCCTAGTGTAAATGTTATCCCTATTAAAAACAACGCGTTTATTATCATTATTTATCATTATCACACCATCACCACAATTACTACTGCTAGTATTATAATCAATATCTACGTTGTTATTATCAATATTTTCATTAAAATGTTAATATCATTATCGTCGTCTACAGTGGATCGCCGCATTCCACATTTATAGATATAAACAGTATGTGTGCTGCCACCTATTGGTGGTTATCTCGAGAGCTTTACGGATAACAAGGCTTCGTTCAGTTGCTAGTTGGCAATTCCTGCTAACATTCTCTTTACGCATAACAACATGGCTTCAATCAATTGGTGGTTGACAATTCCTGCTACCATTCTCTTTAGGCATAATAACAAGGCTTCGTTGAGTTGATATGTGAACTCGTGCTAGCATTCTCTTTTAAGAATAATAACATGGCTTTGTTCAGTTTGCTCACGAGACTCGAGCTGTTACATAGGAAACATTTTAATTTATTGAATTTTACCCTTGATTGCATACTTTTATAATATATAATGGATATATATAACATATATTACCGTAGGTAACATCTTTATTAATGTTTTGTTGATTCTGGTGGTAAGAAACAATGTTTACAAATGAATGTGTTGGATCTATTGGTAAACCTATGAGGTAGCTTTCAGCAGCAGACGAAACATTGATCGTAGTAAATGGCTGATTGTATAATACATATTTTGATAAATATAAATATGGTAAATAACTTCTTTATTAATGTTTTTGTTGATTCTGTTGGTAAGAAACAATATGCATATGATAACCTAATACTACAGTTTTTACTTACCAAAATCGTATGAGCATAGGCTAGGAAACCTTATTTTTTTTCCCTCGGTGTCCTGTTGAAATTGGCGTGCGTCCTATGCAGACATGCGTATTATAAGCCATGAAATACGGTAATTTGTTATTACATTTGATTTATTTGCAAAAAATAGAAATACAAAATACATTACAAAAATATGAATCTTTTACCATTTTCGAACGACACAAACACACAATGCTGCAAAGCTGAGCATCTCTCGGATATGAACGCGCTGCGGTAGCGGAAAAAGTATCCTGCGACTCTCGCGTATTTTAGCAAAATATAAAATTAAATATTATAAATATTATTATATTGTCGTAGCCGTCGTAAAGTCGGTCAGTCATAAGTTGAATAGGTCGTAAGTCGACGACTACCTGTATACCCTTATTCGCTTTGGAGAAAAGATCGGCAAGGAAATATACTGCTTCAGTAACTTTAAGCAGCAAGTTGTAGCTGAAGCTGAGAAAACAATGTTCAAGCTGCTAATGACTATAAATTATCGTGCATTGGCAACATGGATGAAACTCAACCGTAAATAAAATTGGAGAGAATGTATTTTAAAACTACTGGACATGAAAGAATACAAATTACTGCTGTTTTCACGCCGATAAAAGATAAATACGTAAAGCTTGTATTATGATGAAATCAAGAGAAAATATATTATGATGAAATCAAGAGAAAATAGCGAATGGAATCTTGATTTTTTTTACACAAAACAAACATGCCCCAAAACGGCCAGCCGCGATTCCCGCGAACGTCATATATTAACGAAAAAAATAGCTAAGTTATTTTCACAACGAGACATATTTAAGTTATATTTCGACTTAAAAACACTTTGTATAACAAAAAATATCCTTGTCCCAAATAAATAAAGTATCTATATTCATTTACGCTTACTAGAAACAAGAAAAGCGCACTGAACTGAGTTAAATGCGGCGAAATAAACACCGCGTTATCGATTCCAAAACAAAACATTGATCGCAATTTATAGTACAAAAGCAATATGAGAATATACGCAATTGGATACAATGCAGTAGTAAAGCATAACGTTTTAAAAGATCCATGAAAAAGATGCACATTCGTTATGTTGATGTTTGTATAATGCTGTTATGTGAATAGAGTTCAGTATAATGTAGGCTAGGCTACCATATATGTAGCCTATACGATATACCTTAGCGTAGGCCAAAAGACAATAATAAATGTAAAAAATGGAACAGCAAAAGCATGCTTGCGTTTACAAACACCTCCATTTTGTCGATGCAGCACACAGCGCCACCAAATCAAAGCGACGGCGAAGCGAGTTAGCGCAGCGACCAGGAAATTTGAAAATTAGTGCGAAACATTAGAAATAACTCTAGCTTGAAATTTGTGCGGATTACTGATTGTTCCGGACTACTGGTTGCCAGATTAGTGATGGTCAACCTGTACAGTATTTTACTTAATGTAATGTAGTGTTACATATATTTTTCAGTCTGAGTATATATACTGTACATGAATGCAGCAGATAATGGTAAGCTATGCATGTACTGTGCATTTCTCTCTCTCTCTCTCTCTCTCATGAAAAGATTTTTGACATTGTAAGGAAGAGAGAGGGAAGGAAGCAAATGCTCAGTAAGTGCATTACTTTGTCTGATGAATAAATGTGTGTATTTATTTGTTTATTGATGTATGGATTTAATCACTTCACACTATTGTCTTTGTATTTACAGTAGTTTTTTGATTATCCATTTTCTCCGTATCCAGAACTTCATATCTGGAGGCGACCCCAACACACAATATATGTGTGTAAAATATTTGTGTGATGCATATGTTTTTAAAAATTACATGCTAAAGAGACAGAAAGAATCAATGGTAACTACTTAAAATCGTATACACACAAAAAGGGGTATTTGTTTGGGTGGTAGAGCAAAAAAGTATTGGGGGGTGAACTGAGCTGGGAGGGTCCTTGTCTGCATGGGAGCTTTTGCTGCTAAAAAGCATCGATGTCACATGAGTATTATTGTATTTGTTGCTTTCGAGTGGCTAAGTATTGTTTGGGGGATGTAGGCGAGGGTGTGCGCTTGTGGGGTGGAAGGGGTGAGTTTGCAGTGTTGGGCGGGGCTTCATCTTCTTCGACTGTCTTGTCATTTTTTCACTTCATTTATTTTAAAAATGTTTTGTTTTATTTTTCATGTTCATTTATTTTAATATTAGATAAACTGTTTTAAAGTTTAACTATGGTGAAATGAAAAACTTGAACAGATTGCAAAATAATATTGGTATAAATAAACTGCCCAGTTGTGTGTGTCAGAACTTTTCATGCCCATCAATGTCTCTGTGTATTTGTGTATACACGTATGTATATGCATATGCAAACACATGTGCATCGCAGTGAGATAGACTGTGGTACTCACCTGCTGTGTATTTATATGGTATGCATACAAACAAACATTTACAAATCCTTACTTGTCCAAAACACATAAATAATTTTAGGTAATCATAAATCATTGGCTAAAACCCTGGGTAAACAGGTAATGCAATAATGATAAACAATTATATAAACAATATTTTATTAAAGGATGCTAACTTTCAATAAAATCAGTGCAATGAGAGAGAGAGAGAGAGAGATAATGCAATTGCTAATAGAAGTGCAAAATTACTTGAAGATATTGCATGTTATGATTTAAACAAAAGACTAGGTAAGTCATTTTAGTTGTAGTTCACTTTTCATTCATTTGTAACTGCTAAATTAGATTGCATTTTCTTGGTAATAGATATTGCATATTCATATGAGTCCAAGACATTATGGAACGATTAGGTACCATTTAAATCTTGTTTGCTGTTCATTCAGTTGTAGCCATTTAAAAACTGCATGATTCTCTCTCTCTCTCTCTCTCTCTCTCTCTCTCTCTCTCTCTCTCTCTCTCTCTCTCTCTCTCTCTGTTGTGTGTGCGTGTGTGTGTGTGTTTGTGTGTGTGCTGGTTTAAAAGCTCTTGTAATAAATTGTTTCATATGGGTAACTTGCCAAGTAATTACATAGCTAACGTTTCTAACTCGTGTGGCAACTTCTTTCTTAAATTCGCGGTAGCACTTCTGTTTTTGTGTGGTGTGACAGACCCCACCCACTGTCAGGAACATGGGCAACAACTAGGCAGGTAAGCTCAGTTTGTTTCTGCTGGTTCTGGTATACACATCAGCACCATTTGCAGCAGCTTTTTTGGTTGTTTGTTTCGGTTGTGCAGCAAACTGTAGATAGTTTATTATCATAATTTTGATCAGGTTTCTAGTATTTTCTGAATTATCGTAGATTCTAGCAGTTCGAGTATTCGCTATTGCAGCGAAGGCTGTAAAACTAGGCTCACTAAAGCTTGCTATGATAGTCATTTGATCTGTAGTAAAGGTAGGGGGCATGGGTGTAGCATTGAAAAGACCTGTAATGAATGTTCATCATGGAGTAGTAAACAGTGGAAGATTCTTAAGTCTCACTAAGACAAATTAGAGAGAGATAGGAAGAGGAAAGCGGCTTCTAGAGCTGAGAGACGATCTCATAGTATAGAAGCTACGCCTAAACCTACTGTAGTTTAGAGTCTAGTCCTATTGCTCTCCGTACTACTCCTGTTCTTACTGTTTCTCCTATTCTTTGCCCTCCTACTGTTCAACCTCCTATTCCTGTGCCTGGCTCCCTTCCTTCCGGTCCTACTGCCATTGCCAGTCTCAGACCCAGGTTTGGTAAAATTAACCTGGTCTGAAGTACAGTGGCAGAGTTTGGAGCTTCCCTGAAAGTGATAATGGATAAAGTGTTCTCGGTTAAAGTGATGGTTGACAGTGCAGTGCCAGTGGAGGAGATGGTTCTCATAGACCAAGGTCCCTGTCCTGCTCCCTTAAACCTGGGAGAAGACATACCAAAGTCCAAGGGAGGCTGGTGCGGTTTGCCCACAGGTAGTGGCCCCTTCAGCCGCTCCTGTTGAACAGTCCCAGGTGTTGGCAGACAGCCATTGGAAAGGCGTGTCTTTGGTAATTTATCAATTATCCTCATGCTCTTCAACGACTACAGTGTGGACAGGAGGCACCACAAATGGTACCTAGACTCTTCCCGACCGCTTAAGCGCCCTTTTGAGAATGTTGGTCGCCGTCCAGATCTACTTCCTATTAATCAGTATAAGTAGTCTATTAGCAGTCCCCAGCCTTCTTGTAGTTATGCTGTGGACCCTTCTGAGTGTGCCCTTGTCCATCAGCATCCACTTCTGTCTACATGGAACAGTCCTGAGGCCTGCTCACCTGAGTGCTCAATGGCTGAGCCCCCTCACCTGGCTCCAAGTGCCCAGCAACAGCTCATGAGCACTCGATGTCTGCTTTCAAACATCTGGCTCAACTTACTGAGCGCCCATAGCCCGCTCCTAGACACCCATCACCTCTTTTGTCTGTTCAGAGCCTGCGGTGTCCTTTGCCTTTTCTAGTTAAACTTACAGCATCATCTCCTTCACCTTTGGACCATGATGAGCCTACTCTGGCTCCTATAAAGTGGCAGTTAGCTCAAATTATGGAGTGGTCAAAGAAAGCTCCCTCTGCTCCTAAGCCTTCTCAGGCTGATATCCTGTCCTTGGTTTCTTTCAAAGAGGAGGAGGCCAACCAAGAACCTGTCTCCCCTTCGGCTTATGCTGCTTTACTGTGGTACCTTTTGGTGAATTTTCCTACTTTTTTTCACCCCAGCTGCCCAATTTTTTCCCTCTTCAACCATTTTAATGAGGAATCAGCCGGATGACAGGCCAGACTTCCCAAGATGGTAGTTTCTTCCTCATCTAAGAAGTCCTTCAGGAGATAGGAGACTGGCTTTTGGCCAAAAGGGAGCAAGGCAAAGTATCTTTCGCATTTCCTCCCTCTCATTTAATCTGCAGGAGGTATTTATCTTGTGACCAGCGAAGCTCCTTCTTTGGGAGTCGCTGCCTTCTCCCAAGGGGACTTTACTGATCTAATCAACTCTTCTCGCCGTTCTGCATTCTCTTCGGCGAAGATAATGTTTTCCTCTGCAGAACTAGATCATCTAGTCAGAGACATTTTTAAGGTCTTCGAAGTTCATAATTTCCTAGATTGGATGGTAGGCGCACTGGCTAAGAAAATCGAGGACAACCAGAATCTAGCTAGAGATGTCGCCTTGGACTGGCTCAGGGTTCTGTCCTGTGCCGACAAAGCCATTAGAGTATCTCTCTAGAACTTCCCGCTCTATTCACCTTCGGAGTACTGAAGAAAAGAGAGTTACGCAGACTCAGAAGTCAGCCCTCTTGTTCTTGCCACTAGACCAGCATCATCTCTTCCCTCAGGACACAGTGAAGGAAATTGTGTCAGATCTACAGAAGAAATCTATGCAAGACTTGTTGGCCCAGTCGTCTAAGCGTTCCAAGGATTCGACTGCCTTACCCTTCCAGCAACAGGCCTTTCGTGGAGGGAGGCTAGAGCACCAATCAGGACCCGTACAAATGTCCAGTTCATGTCTAAAGTCTATTAAGAAGAACTCTACCAAGCCAGTGCCTAAAAGTGACAGGGGAAGTCCTTCATGTACCCGTAGGAGCCAGACTTCTAGAGATTTTTGAGAAGTGGCTGATAAGGGGAGTGGAGCCTTGGATCATCAAAGTTCTGGAGGAAGGCTACGTCATCCCATTACTGAAGAGCCCCCATTAGTCACTTCTCCCATCACATTGACAGCATACTTGGTATGCTCTGAGAGACATTCGGCCCTTTTGGAGGACGTTTCCTCTCTCATCCAGAAAAGGACCATAGATGAAGGCAAGAACACCAGCTTGGAGGAGTTTTATAACTGACTGACTGTGATACCGAAAGCATCAACGTGTTGCGAGACCAGTCCTTGATGTAAGCACCCTCAATCATTTTGTCCTGAGGATAAAATACAAAATGGAGACAAGCCATTCAGTCCTTTCATCCATTCACCAGGTCGACTGGATGATAACGTTAGACATGCAGGATGCATACTTTCACATTCCTATCCATCCAGTTTCCAGGAAATACCTAAGGTTCTTCTTCCAGGACAAGGTGTACCAGTTTCAGGCCCTTTGCTTAGGCCTTTCTACAGCCCCCGAGTATTCACTCGAGTCCTCGCTCCTGTCTTGAAATGGCTCCATTTAGCAGGGATCAGTGTCAGTCTCTACCTAGCGAGTGGCTGCTTTGATCCCCATCGAAGGAAAAGTGCATGAAGGACATACACAAGATGGTTCTTCTTACCCAGGAGCTGGTCTACTTATCAATCTTCAAAAATCCCAGTTGACCCTGTCGCAAGAAATCCTCTATTTGGGGATGACTCTGAGCTCTCAGATTTTATGGGCTTTTCCGTCTCCCAAGAGAATTTCCAGCTGCCTTCAGATGGTCCAGAGTTTTCTAGCCCTTTCTTCTTGCTTGGCTCAACAGTGGATGAGCTTACTGGGGACTCTGGTATCCTTAGAGATGTATGTCAGACTAGGCAGACTTCATATGAGAGTTCTCCAGTTTTATCTGAAGGCCAACTCGGATAGAACACAGCCAGACACTTTCATGTTTCCAATCACCCCAGAGATCAAATCAGACCTGCAGTGGTGGTTGTCAGAAGAAAGACTGTCAGAAGGGAAGTCCCTTCAACCTCTGAGCTCTGACCTAGGAAGTGTCGGGTACATGGACCCCAGATCAGCAAGGCCTACATATCAGTGTAAGAGAACTGCAAGCAGTTCAGCTAGGCCTTCAGAGTTTTCGACCACAGTCCGCAGCAAAACAGTAGTGGTGCATGCAGACAATACCACGACCTCAGCATATATTCGCAAGCAAGGCGGCACCCATTCCTTTTCTCTCTGCCAGGCAGCAAGAGAACTACTCCTGTGGGCAGAACGAAATCGAGTGACTGGTCACCCAATTTATCCAGGGAAAGTTACATGTGATGGTGGGACGAGCTGAGCCGTCAACAGCAGGTCCTTCCCACCTGGTGGACCCTGGTTCCCCTGGTTTGTCTAGATCTATGGAAGCTGTGGGGCAGGCCAAAGATAGACCAGTTTACCGCCCCCAAGAACCATCGCCTTCCTCTATTTTTCTCTCCAACTCCGGATCCTCTTGCATGGGCAACAGACGCCATGCTGCAAGATTGGTCGAACCTGGACCTATACACTTTCCCACGCATGATCAGGGAGGTGCTAAACAAGTTTCAGACACACAGCGCAACTATGACCCTCATAGCCTGTTTTGGTCCCTGAGGGAGTGGTTCCCAGACCTTCTTTGGCTATTAGTAGATTATCCAAGACTCCTTCCCCAAAAACTGTCTTTACTCAGACAACCCCACTTCAGAAGACACCACCAAGGGTTTTCCACTCTTGCCCTGACAGGCTTCAGACTGTCCATAAGCTTGTCAGAGTGAAAGGTTTTTCAAGGGGAGCTGTAGAGGCTAATGCACAATGCAGGCGAAAATCTTCTAGCCTTGTCTATCAGGCCAGATGGTCAGTCTTCCACCGGTGGGGTCACAAACACAATGTCGCATCTTCTGAGACCTCTGTGACACATTGTAGATCTCCTTCTTTACCTGAGGAACATAGGAATTTGTGTTCCTCCACCATTAAAAGGTATCAGGCTATGCTTAGCTCAGTATTTAAGCATAGAGGCCTGGATCTCTGGTCGAGCTACGATATTAACAACCTGTTAAAGTCCTTCGATACGATTGAAACAGAGGAAGGACAATTTGGTCTCCTGGAATCTGGATGTGGTCCTGAAATGGCTGATGGGCCCAGCTTCTGAACCCCTTCATTCTGCTTCCCATAGGAACCTGACACACAGACACTCTTCCTCTTTGCTTTAGCTACAGCTAAATGCATCAGTGAGATTCAAGCCATTGAGATGCAGTTTGCTCCTTCACCCTAGGCTTTTTGGCCAAGATTGAGAACCCATCCAAGCCCTGGCCTCATTCATTTACCATTAAGAACTTAATGGATATTCTCGGTCATGAGGAAGAAGAGAGAACTTTGTCCAGCAAGAGCTCTTAGGTACTCTCTGAATAGGACAGAAAAGATCAGGGGTCCATCTACTAATGAGTGGTGTTCTGTTAAGAACCCTTCTCACCCTCTGTCAAAGAATGCCTTGTCGTTCTTCCTGAGAGATTTGATTTCGGAGGCACGTTCCCAGATCCAGGAAGACATTTTGCCAAATTTTAAAGTAAGAGCTCATGATATCAGAGCAGTGTCAACCTCTTTGGCTTTCAGACATATGTCCTTGACTTCCATTATTCACTCAACCTACTGGAAGTGCAGGTCTATTTTCGCCTCTTACTATTTGAAGGAAGTGGAAACAGTGTTCGGTGATTTCAGTACCTTGGGGCCATTATTGGTGGCTAGCATAATATTGGGTGAGGAATTATAGGAAGCACTCTTTTTCCTACTATCCTTTCTCCTTGGTATAGGGTTTTCGAGTTTTGGGGAGCCTGGGGTACAACAGTCTTGGTGGATAGGTTTTTGGTGTTTTTGCAAGTGTTTCCAGAGTGGGTTACAGCATTTTCTGGTTGTTTTAGTTTTGGCACTGTGCCCAGGACAAGGGCACCTTTTGTATGCTTTGCTAGCCATCAGGCATTTCCTCCGCTGCAAAGCTCCCACTTAAGTCGAGGCGACCCACGGCTCAACAGCCATGCCACTACGGGTTAAGAGGAGCACCAAATAGAGGCAGCATTCACCAGCAGTAGCTCTCTTACCAGCTAAGGAAACAATAAGCATTGCATTTGATACTGGCAAATTTTTCTATTTCAAAGTCATTACCATGCCTTGATGGTTTGGAGTAGAATATGTCCATGTATCCCACCTCCATTCAATGTAGGATTCAGCTATATAATTACTTGGTAAGTTACTTGTGTGAAAATACCAGTTTCATAATAACATTAAGTTTCATATATACTTGCCAAGTAATTACAGAATCAGAGCCCGCCCTTCTCCCCTCTTATAGACATAAGGGCACAAACAAATTGAGCTTACCTGCCAGGTTGTTTCCCGTGTTCCCCGATGGTGGGCGGGCTCTGTCACCTACACAAAAATGGAAGAAGCGCTATATATGAAACTTAATTTTATTAAGAAAATGTCATTCAATTGTGAAATGTAAGATATACAAAGATAATGACAGTCACAGTTTTGCATCTCTCTCTCTCTCTCTCTCTCTCTCTCTCTCTCTCTCTCTCTCTCTCTCTCTGGGTGTAATAGCTCTGGTAATCGAGTCAGTTGGGAAATGTGAGATTTTCAAAGGCAATGGCAATCCCAGTTTTGCATTCTCTCTCTCTCTCTCTCTCTCTCTCTCTCTCTCTCTCTCTCTCTCTCTCTCTCTCTCTCTCTCTCTCTCTCTTCATTCCAAAGAGAACTCAGCATGTATACATTTTTCTATGAATTGCTCATATTCAGAAATGAACTTGATACTACAGTACATGATAAAGTTTATATCAGTCAGTGGAAATGTAATTAATATAATTTTGTTAATCAGCAAATATATTGCATTACATACTTACCATGGGTTTTGAACGATAATGTAGCTTATGGTGTGCTTTGGATAGTGTACAAATTTCATGACTTGTATGCCACATAAAATAAATAAGTTTGCTGTCATACATCTTTAAATGAATGAATGACATGTTTATTAGATTTTTAATGTAGATAACAAAATGCAGTAAAAAACAGTAGCTACGTGATCCATATAAAATCAGCATTGTATATGTACATGTGTGTGTATATATATTTATGTATGCATCACACTGCTAAGCATTTGTGTGCCTTTCTCTTTCTTGGCTATTCTGTACAAAAACAAATTTCAAGTCTGGCTCATGTAAGTAGTCTCTGTATCACACAGGGAAGAGAGAGAATTTCAATATTCATTTTTTTATTCATTTTTTACAAAGTGTACTGCACAGTACACTTCATTGCTTTTAAAAATAAAAAAATAGCCTTTCTGAAGTTGACACATCAGTGAATAGAAAAGCTTGAACTGATTAAGAAGACACGTTTACAGTATAAACTGCCCAGTCATGTTGCATCAACTTTTTTTTTTGTCCACCAATATGCCAGTTAGTGTGTGTGTGTGTGTGTGTGTGTGTATGCTTGTGTATACCTATTTTTGTTTGTGCATGTGTATGTATACGGTCGGGCAACAAAGAATTGGCGTAGTTTCTTAATTCGTTGTTCATTATGGAAATCTTGCCATATCCAAGTGCCAGATTATTTACTTACCAATGAGTAAGCTTTCCTTTCAAAGATGTTATAACTGAAATAAATTAAATTGGAATTAAATAGATTTATTCGACATATCAAAGATAATTATTTTGCAAAATAAGGAAAATATATACCAAGTCCACAAATTCTAATTTTATGTCAACTAAAGCTTTGTGACTGGGGTGTCGTCAGTTCGTCACCTACAGCCGATAAATAATATATTAAGCCTGTCAATATTCTTTTAATAGCAAAGTGTAAATAAACTAATTTTGGCCTTTGATCAATAAAATAATTGGCATGACACCTTTAGTAGACCTAAATTTGGCTTATGATTTTTACACCCGGTTAGCCTACAGTAGGTCTATTGTCAGCAGTATACTCTCTCGGATAGGTAACGTGAATGAATATTTAAATCGACAATACCCATATTAATCTGCTTTATGTGATTATTCCTGTTATTCTTTTTTATTGGCCATGTTCTCATTTTTTCTTATCCTTGTCATTATTGCTTAACATAATTTACTGAGACCTAGCTATCTCATGTCAAAAAGCACTCTATAAGAAATCAAATTAATACAATTTAGTCTTTTTTTAATCTAATTCCTTGCATGTCATCCTGTTTCATCCGCACACGTTGGAAAGCTTTGGGAGTGAAAGCTGACGAATACATTAAGGCAAAAGGTTTGCTTTCATAAAAGCACTTTTTGTTTAATCTTACTGTAGCTATTTATTTCTTCTGAATAGAAATTAATTAGAATCAGTTTCACATGTATGCCTAGACCTATTGCCATAAGCATATTACAAGTAGCTGAAAGGATAGGAAATATGAAAGGTAACTTTCTCGTTTAAGTCTATTTCGATATTTACAATAAAAACCAAAATATATATATATAAATATATAATATATATTATTATAAAATATATACATATATATATATATATATATATATATATATATTATATATATATCGATCTAAGCCTCTCGAGATCAAACAGGTTCTTAAACATAATAAGCAATTGGGCTGTAATGACTGACGAGAGGTGACAAAGAAAGGAGGGAGGAGCTGAACCATACCAGAAAGTGACCTTAAAATAATTAATTTATTTACAAATTATATACATATAATATATATATATATATATATATATATATATATATATATATATATATATATATATATTATATATGTGTGCATGTGTGCATGAGAGAGAGAGAGAGAGGTGAATTACACAGGAATTCAGTCATAACATGGGCCTATAAGTATGTATAAATTAACCCTTAAACGCATGAGCCTCTATTTACAAAAACGTCTCCCGTATGAATGGCGTTGGGAGTTAGCATGAAGCGGAAAAAAAGTTTTTCAAAAAATCACAGCACACTTAGTTTTTAAGATTAAGAGTTCATTTTTGGCTCCTTTTTGTCATTGCCTGAAGTTTATTATGCAACCATCAGAAATGAAAAAATATCATTATCATATATAAATATTGAAATATATGACAGCGCAAAAAAAAAATTTCATATATAATTTTATACAAATCGCTGTGAGCAAAAGCGGTTAAAGCTAACGGATTATTTTTTTCTTTGTATTATACATTAAATTGTGATGATTTTGGTATATAACAAATTGTAAAACGATCAAAGCAACACAGAAAATATTATCACAATATGATGCTTGAATCCGTAATGCGCGGACGTAAAAAAATGTTTTTTTAAAATTCACCATAAATCGAAATATTGTGCTAGAGACTTCCAATTTATTGCAAAATAAAGGTAAATGATTGAATGTTATTCGAATGTAAGAGTTTTAGCTTACAATTGCGTTTTTCGTCCATTTCGGTCTAGTTAAAGTTGACCGAAGGTTGAAATTTAGGCAGTTATCGTGATTTATGTGAAAATATTTCAAAAGTGATAAAAGCTACAACCATGAATTATTTTCTGTTGTATTCTACATGAAATTGCACACATTTTCATATATAAAAGTTTATGTAACGACTAATGTAAACGATGCAAACATTACGACAATGTGTGAAAAGAATTTCTGAGATGTTAATAAGTTGCGGCGTGCAGGCGTAAGGAAAAAGTTTTTTTTCAGAAATTCACCATAAATCGAAATATTGTGCTAGAGACTTCCAGTTTGTTGCAAAATGAAGGTACATGATTGAACATTACTAGAATGTAAGAGTTTTAGCTTATAATTGCGTTTTTACCATTTTGGTCGAGTTAAAGTTGACCGAAGGTTGAAATTTTGGCAGTTATCGTGATTTATATGAAAATATTTCAAAACTGATAAAAGCTACAACCATGAGTTATTTTCTGTTGTATTCTACATGAAATTGCACACATTTCCATATATAAAACTTTATGTAACGACTAATATAAAAGCGGTGCAAACATTACGACAACGTGTGAAGGAATTTCTTGAGTGGATGTAAGGAAAAAGTTTTTTTTCAAAAATTTATCATAAATTGTAATATTGTGCTAGAGACTTCCAATTTGTTTGCAAAATGAAGGTAAATGATTGAATATTACTAGAATGTAAGAGTTTTAGCTTACAATTGCATTTTTGACCATTTCGGTTGAGTCAAAGTTGACGAAGGTTGAAATTTTGGCAGTTATCGAGATTTATATGAAAATATTTCCAAACTGATAAAGCTACAACCATGAGTTGTATTTTGTTGTATTTTACATGAAATTGTGCACATTTTCATATATAAAACTTTACGTAACGGCTAATATAAAACAGTGCAAAAATTACGACAAAATGACGAAAGAATTTCTGAAATTTTCAGCCGAGTTACCATGCGGATGTAAGGAAAAAGTTTTTTTCAAAAATTCACCATGAATCGAAATATTGTGCTAGAGACTTCCAGTTTGTTGCAAAATGAAGGTAAATGATTGAATATTACTAGAATGTAAGAGTTTTAGCTTACAATTGCATTTTTCGACCATTTCGGTCGAGTCAAAGTTGACTGAAGGTTGAAATTTTTTGTAGTCGACGTACGGTACGTCCACTTGGCACCCAACAGACAATTTTAGTCGACGTATGATACGTCCAGTAGGCGTTTAAGGGTTAACATAAGAAAAATGTTAAAGAAGTAAATTAGCTGAAATGATGTCAAATACAAATTAACTGTTACACTAACAGGAATAAAATGTCTTGTATGAAAAGGCAAAATCACTCATTAAAACTTTGTATTGGATCCGCGTGCATCAAGCACACATCTTATCCTACTCGTCATTGATGCAACGAGGACTTTGCAAATGTTTGCTGCTTCCCTCTTTGGCGTTAAGTTTTCCCAAATGTCTATTGCTTGCTTTATAAGGTTCTCTTTGGTCTTATCACGATTAACATCCCATTGTTTGGTCATGTAGGCCCTTAAGATTTCCATTGGGTTCAGATCTCCAGACTTGGCAGCCCAATCAATTCGAACCATGTTTGGGTTTTGCTGGAACCATAGCCTTACAACCTTTGCATTGTGGACCACAGAATTGTCCATGGCATTATATATCAGCATGGGATAAGGCAACAGTAGTTTTCGAACTGAGGGTACTGAAGTGTCCTGTAAAATTTTGATGTACTGATTGCTGTTCAGATGCTCATCAATGGCAATTAACTCTCTCGGTCCACTGGCACCCATCCATCCCCATAACCCAGCTGATATTCTGCCACTACGCGTTGATGGCTTGATGTTATTTTCAGCATATCTGTCGATAGAAAATATTGTTTCAACTGATAGACATTTCAATAGAGTATTTAGTTATAGAAAAAGAGAACAGTAGGCCTACAACTTTACAAAGACATTTTTTTCTATTTTTATATCTGTCGTAACATAAACGGTTTATCTTATGAATTATACTCTATATATGAAAATTGTTTTCTAATAGCCTATAGGTATGAATTTAAATTATATATCAAGACAGCTATATGAAGATAATTATGCAGTGCAGTCCCCATTGAACAGATAATTCTTGTGTGAACAGTCAAATGCATGTAGTTATTGATCATTTCTCAGCTTTAGGTCTAGGACATATACAGTAATAGACAAAATAACAAAAGTTTCTTTTTTCATCTTGCAGTAAACTATGTATTATTTTCGCTTTATAGTCGAATTGCATTAGTTTTTTAGATCAAACATAATGCACTCAGATATATATTACATATCAGTTTATGATAGGAATAAACAGGTTGATGTTAAAGACAAGAGGCATGCTTCATTTTTTATGAATAAGTCAACTCAAATTTCACTAGGCTTACCTAGTTATATTCGGGTACCAACAATGAAGCTGTCCATGCACATCTGTCCATGCACATCAAACGTGAAGATTTTTTAATCACAGAAAATAACTGAATCCCAGAATGAAGCATCTGGAAGATATTGCAGGGCAAATCCCATCCTTTCTTCTTTATGCTATTGCTTTAGAAATGGTTTCCTTGCCGGAATCTTGTGATGCATTCCTGAACTATTCTGCACAGTCTGCACACATATTTGTATCCAAGCTGCTGTTTTACTCCAACTACTGTAATCAGGGGTTGTTCTTTGACAGCTGCAACAATCATATTGTCTTGCACTCTTGTGGTGCTTCAAGGAGTTCCACTTTTAGGCCTATTTTCTAAACTTTGCCGTTCTCAAACAATTTGAGCCATCTATGCCAGTGTTGCCGAAACATGGAAATGTGGCCTCCGATGTGGAAGCTTTGATGCACAAGATGAATGGGTGCAGAAGTGGGGTCTTCACTTCCACACACTTTTTAGGGGTTTATTGTGGTCAGATATATTAGTTTCGTACATTATATTGACCTATATTCTCAGTCATTTGCATATTTATATATATTTATATAATAATGACTGAGTAAAGAGCCATCAGAGATTGGTTGTATGCACCGAATCATGAAGCAGCAGAAGTCAGTCGAGAAACAATGTTTTGATTGACACGTCGAATGCAGACGACAACAGAGTGACAGCAGCTTTAGGTTTCCATGTAATGAAGGTAACTTAAATCGATTTAAAATTGTTTTAATAAATACAAAAAGTGATTGTGATTAACTTAAGGGAAGTTTACAGGAAATGATCTGTAGACTGTGAAGGAAAGCATATATTGTTTTATATATGTTAGATTTTATCGATGGTTGAATGACTTTAAAATTTAGGCAAGCATGGAAGTCAGTGGTATGGAAATGTGGCAGCACTGTATTATGTCAGTGGTTGTGATATGACATTTTTTATCACTTTTTGTTCACGTAAATTTTTCTGTATGGAAAACAGTTTTACACTGTAATATAACATGATGTTCTAAAGATTACAGCGACTGTTTTTCACGTTTCTCACGTCGTTACATTAGATTTCTTCCGTATTTGAACAGAAAAATAGATTAATCAGGCATGAATCGTGTGTCAGGCAGGTGATCGAAAAATTCTGAAACTCCACCAATTCTAATTTGGGCGACTTTCCAAGCATGCATCACATTGAGGTAAACAGTACATGCTTTGAGTTTGCTCACCTTTCTCTTTCTGCCTGGGGGTTATTCTTGGTTCCTTTGTATGTGGTGGTATGGCATACGAAAAATATACAAATTGTTGAAACCTCTGGTAAATGAGTAATTCAATATGTTTACTGATCCGTGATTGTATAAATCACAATGTACTAACAGATACCTGTATTAACTTGTAATAAAATAATCAGCACAACACAAGAGAAAAGTAGTAAACAGATATTAGTGTGATTGTTTACTGATGTGCAGTTTACATGTAATCTACAAATGAATTGAACTTTTACAATGTAAATTTAACAGCTGTTCAGAGTACAGGGTAAAGTTAATATCCCTTATTGGAATATGATTAATATAGTTGTGTTAATCAGTAAATATAGTGCATTGCATATTTGCCAAAGGTTTCAACCAGTGATATACAATAGCCCAAGCTCTATAGTGTACAACATATTTTGGATGGTGCAAAGATTTCATAAATTTTTGTGTTCCATACATAAGTTAATTGCTGTAATACACCTTTAATAATGCTTGAACACACACAATGAATGAAATGTTTATTATATTTTTAATGTCATGGTAACAAAATGAGGTACAAAATGGTAGTTACATGCTCAATACAAAACCAGCACATGTATACTCACACATGTATCACATTGAGATAAACTACGGTACACACTTGCAGTGAGCTAGCGTGCCTTTCTCTCTCTCTGGGTTATTCTCTATAGGCAAGAGATTTTTCAAGTCTGCCTCGTGCAAGCAGTTTTGGCATTGCTTATAGATGAGGAAGAGAGAGAGAGAGAGAGAGATTTTCAGTGTTAAATTTCATATACAGTTTGATTTTAGTTTCTGTAAAAGAAGACTATTGTGCTGGCTTCTGTCTGTCTGCTCTTTTTTTGTCTGTACTTTTTCTGTCCGCCCTCAGATCTTGAACACTACTGAGGCTAGAGGGCTGCAAATTGATATGTTGATCATCCACCCTCCAGTTCTCAAACATACCAAATTGCACCCCTCTAGCCTCAGTAGTTTGTATTTTATTGAAGGTTAAAGTTAGCCATAACCACCTGGCCGTGGTTAAAGTTTCATGGGCCGCGGCTCATACAGCATTATACTGAGACCGCCGAAAGATAGATAATTTTTCGTGGTCTTCATTATATGCTGTAGCGGCTGTACAGAAAACTCGATTGTGCCAAAGAAACCTTGCCGCATTTTTTATGTTTATTTTTGTGGCGAATCTTACATGATAATGTACAGTACAATATTGTAATGTACACAGCACCCCACTGTATCTTTCTTTTCCACACATTTTGATTTTCATACGGTGCATTTCAGTATTTGTTTACAGTTAGTGCAATGTACAGTATTCTGTGTTTATAAGCATATACAGTAATGTGTAGTGACAAAGAAAAGTTATGAAATCTGTAGTTTTTTCTTCTTTTTGACAGCACCTGCAAACTTCCAACATTTGTAAGGGCTTTATATATATGAATGTAGATAATTGGAGTTATATTATATATATATATATATATATATATATATATATATATATATATATATATATATATATATATATATATATATATATATATTTATATAATTTTTTTTTTATTATTATTATTAGTTCTTGTTATTAAGCCACATGTAAGTTTCTAAGCAGGATCTTGAATCTTTCTCACTTTCAGTTCTAATTTAGCCTCTCTAATATGGCAACAATATATCAGAGTGTCTTTTATAATGGCGTAAGCTCAGATGCTTTTATAACGGATAAAAGCATCTGAGCTTATGCCATTATAAAAGAAACTCTGATATATTGTTGCCATATTAGAGAGGCTAAATTAGAACTGAAAGTGAGAGGAATTCAAGATCCTGCTTAGAAACTTACATGTGGCTCAATAACAAGAACTAATAATGAAACAAAGATACATACAGATAGAAGTAGCAAAACACAGTAAAATAAATCACAAGAAGAAAATAATGCTTTACAGAAAAATACTAGAATGGTAAAGAATCAAAATACAGGTACAAAGGATATGGGTAACTTTTTATCAAACTCATTTGAAATGTTAATGCAAATAGCACAAGATGATGATACTACTAGAGAGGTAACAGAGGAAAGTCATGACAGAGTGGAAATTAAAGATAAAAAGAGACCTTTGGAGAGAACACCACCCAAAACGAAAAAACCTCCTAGAATTAGAGCAACATCCGTTAAACCAAAGACAAAGGATATGAAGAAGAACAAAAACAAACTTAAGAATATACCATTATCTCTTGAAATAATAGTCAAATCTATGGAGGCAGATATCCAAAACACTGGAGAAGAGGAAGAGAAACATGCCATATATATATAACAATGATTATGTCAAGGGAGAAGAGATTACTCCATCTTCAACATCAACAATTGGTACAACAAGAACAAATAAAGAAAGAAATATACATGAAAACACATGTGGATGTAATGATTTTGTTGAATTGTGCAGTAATAACAAAAATTTAACAAAAGATGCTCTCACAAACAGTATAAGAAATTTTATGAAATGTAGAAAAAAAGAAGCAACTGATTTAAGCACCAATGAAAAAGGTTGCATGTGCGTTGAGCACTTAATATGTTATAAAGAAAACCCAATGAATATCGTGAGTAAATTATTGGAAAAAATCCAAGTTGATAATACAAAAATAAAAAAGCAAAACTCGACCGCTGCAACAATATTTTCAGTAACTATATTATACAATGGAATGTAAATGGTCTACACACCAGAGTACACCTAGGAGAAGTACAATGATTATTAAAAGAATATGAACTAATGATATTATGTTCATAACATGTCAACAAAACAATATCAACAATAGGTAAATATACCTTAGCATCAGCATCACGAGAGGAAGAAAGAAATTTAGGTACAGCCATATATATATATATATTATATATATATATATATATATATATATATATATATATATATATATATATGTATGTATGTGTGTGTGTGTATGTGTGTATATGTATGTATATATGTATATATATATATATATATATATATATATATATATATATATATATATATATATATATATATATATATATATATATATATATATATATATATATATATATATATAATAATATATATATATATATATATATAGGGTAAGTCAAAAAGTTCCAGGAAAAATTCAATATACTCTTTATTTAAGGAAATTCAAACATCATTTTTTTCTACATATCTACCATCTAACTCTATACACTTTTCAAAGCGCTGTTTCCACCTCTGCAACCCTTCTTTGTAGAAATTTGGGGCCTTTCTATTAAACCATGTTGAAACTGCATGTTTAGCAGCATCCAAAGATTCAAACCGGACTCCTCTTAAGTGTTCCTTGAGTTTTGGGAACAGGAAAAAATCTGAAGGAGCAAGATCAGGACTATAAGGAGGATGTGGAAGAGTTTCCCACCTAAATTTCCGTAGGACTTCTCTTGCAACCCTTGATGAATGTGCTGGAGCGTTATCATGATGGAACAAAATTCTCCGTTGCAACTTACCTCGGCGTTTTTAGCCAATGCAGTCTTCAGTTTTTGCAAAACACCTTTGTAGTAGTTCCGGTGATTGTTTTTTTGTCCTTCAAGGAAATCAATCAAAATCACTCCTTTGGAGTCCCAAAACACTGTTGCCATAACCTTCTGGGCAGATCTCGCCACTTTGAACTTCACTGGTGCAGCTGAACCTCTTGGTAACCATTGCTTTGATTGAATTTTACTTTCTGGGTCATATTGATGGATCCAAGTTTCATCTCCAGTAACAATCCGGTCAAAAAACTCTGATTCATTTGATTCAATCTTCGTTAAAACTGCAAAGAGAAAGTTCAGCTCTTTGATGCAGTTGGTCTTTGCATAACGCTTTTGGGACCCAACGTGCTGAAAGTTTACTCAAACCAAGATTTTCATTTAAAATTGAAAATGCGGAACCATGGGAGATCCCAGTTTCATTAGCTATCATATCGATAGTAATCCGACGATCTTCATCCACTAGATTCTGTACCAAAGCCACAATTCTTTAATTTTTTGCAGTCGATGGTCTTCCCTCTCTTGGGTTGTCTTTGAGGTCCTCCCGACCATCCTTAAATCGCTTTATCAATCATAAACAACTGATTTAGATGGAGAAGAATCTCCATAAACTTGTTGCAAAGCTTCAATAATTTTCCTGGTTTCCAATCAAGCTTGGTCAGGAACTTGATGTTAGCTCTCATCTCAAAATTTTTATTTTCCATGGGTTCAAGAAGTTACTTTTCTGAAGCAGATGTTAACACCACGGTAGCAAGAGGATGACTGAGGTAACAAGTCTATATGATCACTACATCACAGATAATTGTTTACAAAGTATTTGGGTTGTTTCATTCCTGTGTAAATACATCATTCAACAATTTTTCCTGGAACTTTTGACTTACCCTCATATATATATATATATATATATATATATATATATATATATATATATATATATATATATATATATATATATGTATATGTATGTATATATATATATATATATATATATATATATATATATATGTGTGTGTGTGTGTGTGTGTGTATCTCAGGACAGGGTGACAAGGAGACAGTCGGTCATCTATAGGTGGTATTTATTTGCTGACGCGTTTTGTAACACATTGTTACATCATCAACGCTAAGAAAGAAAGTATACAAATTAAAATACATGGAATAAAACTAATGACTTCAAGAGTTTCAACATGCTATATAAATATATATTAAAACAAGGCAATTCAGAAAAAGCACCTGCTGGACTAGAAGGTTGAGGACTGAATGACTAAAAGGGACAAGGAAAGCAGCAAAGAAAACAACTGAACAGAGGTGGTGTGTGAGTTCAACTTAGGAACTAGCTGCTTTATGAATAATGATTCTAAAATGAGCAGTTCGTTTGGATGACTTGTTTGGCCCAAAACAGAGAAGTCAGAATAATTAACCCTTTAACACCGAAGCCCTATTTACAAAAACGTCTCCCATATGCCGGCGGCGTTCGGTGAGTTAGCGCCGAAGCGGAAAAAAATTTTTTTCAAAAAATCACAGCACGCTTAGTTTTTAAGATTAAGAGTTCATTTTTGGCTCATTTTTTTGTCATTGCCTGAAGTTTAGTATGCAACCATCAGAAATGAAAAAATATCATTATCATATATAAATATTGGAATATATGACAGCGAAAAAAAAAAAAACTCGTATGTAATTGTATACAAATCGCTGTAAGCAAAGCGGTTAAAGCTAATGAGTTAATTTTTTTAGTTGTATTGTACACTAAATTGCGATGATTTTGGTATATAACAAATTTTAAAACGATCAAAGCAACACAGAGAAAATATTATCACAAAATAATGCATGAATTAAGTAGCGTCGGACGTAAAAAATGTTTTTTTCAAAAATTCACCATAAATCGAAATATTGTGCTAGAGACTTCCCGTTTGTTGAAAAATGAAGCTAATTGATTGAATATTACTAGTCTGTAAGTGTTTTAGCTTACAATTGCAGTTTTCGACCATTTGGTCGAGTTAAAGTTGACAAAGTCGAATTTTTTCTATTTATCGTGATTTATATGGAAATATTTCAAAACTGATAAAAGCTACAACCATGAGTTATTTTTTGTTGTACATGAAATTGCACACATTTTCATATATAAAACTTTATGTAACGACTAATATAAAGTGGTGCAAATATTACGACAACGAGGCGAAAGAATTTCTGAGATGTTCGGCTGAGTTACCAGCACAGAGCGTAAGGAAAAATGTTTTTAAAAATTCACCATAAATGGAAATATTGTGCTAGAGACTTCCAGTTTATTGCAAAATGAAGTTAAACGATTGAATATTACTAGAATGTAAGAGTTTTAGCTTACAATTGCGTTTTTACCATTTCGGTCGAGTTAAAGTTGACCGAAGGTTGAAATTTTGGCAGTTATCGTGATTTATGTGAAAATATTTCAAAAGTGATAAAAGCTACAACCATGACCTATTTTCTGTTGTATTATACATGAAATTGCGCACATTTTCATATATAAAAGTTTATGTAACGAGTAATGTAAAACGATGCAAACATTACGACAACATGATGAAAAAGAATTTCTGAGATGTTGGCGAGTTACGCGAGCAGGCGTAAGGATTTTTTTTTTTTTTTTTTTTTTTTTTTTTTTTTTTCAGAAATTCACCATAAATCGAAATATTGTGCTAGAGACTTCCAGTTTGTTGAAAAATGAAGGTACATGATTGAATATTACTAGAATGTAAGAGTTTTAGCGTATAATTGCTTTTTTTGACCATTTCGGTCGAATTAAAGTTGACCGAAGTTTGAAATTTTGGCAGTTAACGTGATTTATATGAAAATATTTCAAAACTGATAAAAGCTACAACCATGAGTTATTTTCTGTTGTATTCTACATGAAATTGCGCACATTTCCATATATAAAACTTTATGTAACGACTAATATAAAACAGTGCAAACATTACGACAACGTGTGAAAAAAGAATTTCTGGTGCGGACGTAAGGAAAAAAGTTTTTTCAAAAATTCACCATAAATCGAAATATTGTGTTAGAGACTTCCAATTGGTTGCAAAATGAAGGTAAATGATTGAATATTACTAGATCGTAAGAGTTTTAGCTTAAAATTGCGTTTTTTTACCATTTCGGTCGAGTCAAAGTTGACCGAAGGTTGAAATTTTGGCAGTTATCGTGGTTTATATAAAAATATTTCTAAACTGATAAAAGATACAACCATGGGTTGTATTTTGCTGTATTGTACATGAAATTGCGCACATTTTCATATATAAAACTTTATGTAACGGCTAATATAGAACAGTGCAAAAATTACGACAAAATGACAAAAGAATTTATGAAATTTTCGGCTGAGTTACCGCCCGTGAGTAAGAAAAAGTTTTTCAAAATTCACCATAAATCGAAATATTGTGCTAGAGACTTCCAGTTTGTTGCAAAATGAAGGTTCATGATTGAATATTACTAGAATGTGAGAGGTTTAGCTTACAATTGCGTTTTTCGACCATTTCGGTCGAGTCAAAGTTGACCGAAGGTTGAAATTTTTTGTAGTCGACGTACGGTACGTCCACTTGGCACCTAACAAACAATTTTAGTCGACATATGATACGTCCAATAGGCGTTTAAGGGTTAATACTAGTATTACATATATTTGAATGATTTCTGATATTAGAAAATTCTGGATTGGACAATCTGCAACCAGTACGATGACTAACACCTTTATGTGAATCTGCTCTGACCCTCAGCAAACGTTTAGTCGATCCCATGTAAGTTCCCAAATTACATTTGGGACAAGTATATTTATATACGACTGACGATTGCATTATTGGGCAGATTCTATCCTTAAATTTAAAAAGGGACCCTATTGTAAGTGGATTTTTTGGTATTAAAATGACTTGTAACATGTTGAAATGTTTTTCTATTGAAGACTTCAGATTACATCTAAATTTATCGTCTAGGGCTTGTAGTAAATATGGTCATGCAAAAAATACTGTCAAAACAAACCTTTATGTGCGTATCGTGGATCTGAAGAACATGGCACACAGTGGAATTGCAGCGAACCAAAATGTATAAATTGTGGACAGAATCATCGTGCAAGATCCAAAGAATGCATGTGTTACATATACAATACAGAATTGAAAATGCTACAAGAAAGAACAGGGATGTATATTGGAGAGGCTAAATTAAAATTGAAAGTGAGAGGAAATTCAAGATCCTGCTAAGAAACTTACATATGCCTGCCTCAATAACAAGAGAGTGAGAGGAAATTCAAGATCCTGCTAAGAAACTTACATATGCCTGCCTCAATAACAAGAGCTAATAATGAAACAAAAATACATACAGATAGAAGTAACAAAACAGTAAAATAAACCTGAAGCAAATAATGCTTTACAGAAAAATACTAAAATGGTAAAGAATCGAGAAACAGGTACAAAGGATATGGGTAACTTTTTATCAAACTCATTTGAAATCTTAATGCAGAAGTAACAGAGGAAAGCCGTGATGGAGTGGAAATTAAAGATAAAAAGAGACCTTTGGAGAGAACACCACCCAAAACAAAAAACCAACTAGAATTAGAGCAACATCTGTTAAACCAAAGACAAAGGATATGAAGAAAGAACAAAAACAAACTAAGAATATAGATTCATCTCCTAAAATAAAAGTTGAAACTATGAATGCAGATATCCAGAACACTGAAGAAGTGGAAGAGAAACATACCATATATAACAATGATTATGTCAAGGGAAAAGAGGTTACTCCATCACCAATAATTGCTACAAGAGCAAATGAAACAAGAAATGCATATGAAAACATATATGGATGTAATGATTGTTTTGTTGAATTGTGCAATAATAAAAAATATAATGAAAGATGGTTTAACAAACATTATAAGAAATTTTATGAAATATAGAGAAAAAGAAACAACTGATTTGATCACCCATGAAAAAGGTTGCATGTGCATTGAGCACTTAATATATAAAGAAAAACCAATGAGCAACGTGAGTAAATTATTGGAAAAATCCAAGTTGATAATACAAAAGGAAGAAAGCAAAACTTGACTGCTGTAACATAATACAGGTAGTCTCCGGTTTACGACGGGGGTTCTGTTCTGACGACGCGTCATAAGCTGAAAATCGTCATAAACCGGAAAAATCCTCGAAAATCGTAAGAAAACCTTACTTTTATTCCTTTGAGTATCCTTTGGGTATCTTGAAAATGACACAACCTGCATTTTTATATATATATATATATATATATATTTATATATATATATATAGAGACAGATATATATATATATATATAGAGACAGAGAGAGTGAGTGGGGCGTTCGGGAGTTAGCTCTGAAGCAGAAAAAAGTTTTTTTTTTTAAATCACAGCACGCTGAGTTTTTAAGATGAAGATTTCATTTTTGGCTCCTTTTTTTGTCATTGCCTGAGGTTTAGTCTGCAACCATCAGAAATGAAAAAAATATCATTATCATATATAAATATTGAAATATATGACAGAGCAAACAAAAATTTCTATATAATTGTATATAAATTGCACTGTGAGCAAAACAGTTAAAGCTAATGAGTTATTTTTTTTCTTTGTGTTGTACACTTAATTGCGATGATTTTGGTATATAACAAATTGTAAAACGATCAAAGCAACACAGATAAAATATTATCACAAAATGATGCATGAATTCGTAACTCGCGGACGTAAAAAAGTTTTTTATTTTCAAAAATTCACCATAAATCGAAATATTGTGCTAGAGACTTCCCGTTAGTTGCAAAATGAAGGTAATTGATTGAATATAACTAGACTGTAAGTGTTTTATCTTACAATTGCAGTTTTCGACCATTTCGGTCGAGTTAAAGTTGACTGAAGGTCAAATTTTTGGCACATCATGATTTATATGAAAATATTTCAAAATTGATAAAAGCTACAACCATGAGTTAATTTTTGTTGTATTGTACATGAAATTGCGCACATTTTCATATATAAAACTTTATGTAATGACTAATATAAACCGGTGCAAACATTACGACAAAGTGACAAAAGAATTTCTGAGATGTTCGGCCGAGTTACCGCGCGGACGTAAGGAAAAAGTTTTTCAAAAATTCACCATAAATCGAAATTTTGTGCTAGAGACTTCCAATTTGTTGCAAAATGAAGGTAAATGATTGAATATTACTAGAATGTAAGAGTTTTAGCTTATAATTGCGTTTTTTGACCATTTTGGTTGAGTCAAAGTTGACAAGGTTGAAATTTTGGCACATCATGATTTATATGAAAATATTTCCAAACTGATAAAAGCTACAACCATGAGTTATTTTTTGTTGCATTCTTCATGAAATTGCGCACATTTTCATATATAAAAATTTATGTAACGACTAATATAAAATGGTACAAACATTACGACAAAGTGACGAAAGAATTTCTGAGATGTTCGGCCGAGTTACCACAGGACGTAAGGAAAAAGTTTTTTCAAAAATTCACCATAAATCGAATTATTTTGCTAGAGACTTCCAGTTTGTTGCAAAATGAAGGCAAATGATTGAATATTACTAGAATGTAAGAGTTTTAGCATACAATTGCGTTTTTCGACCATTTCGGTCAAGTCAAAGTTGACCGAATGTTGAAATTTTGGCACATCGTGATTTATATGAAAATATTTCAAAACTGATAAAAGCTACAACCATGGGTTGTTTTTTGTTGTATTTTACATGTAATTGCGCACATTTTCATATATAAAACTTTCTGTAACGGCTAATATAAAATGGTGCAAAAATTACGACAAAATGACAAAAGAATTTCTGAAATTTTCGGCCGAGTTACTGTGCGGAGATAAGGAAAAAGTTTTTTTCAAAAATTCACCATAAATCGAAATATTGTGCTAGAGACTTCCAATTTGTTGCAAAAGGAAGGTAAATGATTGAATATTACTAGAATGTAAGAGTTTTAGCTTACAATTGCATTTTTCTACCATTTCGGTCGAGTCAAAGTTGACCAAAGATTGACATTTTTTGTAGTCAACGTACTGTACATCCACTCGTCACCCGACAGACAATTTTAGTCGACTTACGATACGTCCAGTCGGCGTTTAAGGGTTAATATCCTTTCAAAGTCATCTTAAACACTAGTACCCTTTTCCAGCGAGAGAGAGAGAGAGAGAGAGAGAGAGAGAACGAATTACCACTACGACTTACATTCAGCCATTCTTGTGCTGGCACGAGAGAGTGAGTGAGTTTATCTCTTTAATCTCTTGAGGAATGTTAATCCATTTCTCTTTACTGCGACTGACAACAAAAAATTGTTTTTTCTTTGTCTTCCAAAGATGTAGGCTACTGCTACTTTTACTAAGCTCTTTTAAAGCACCATGAACACACACACACGCAGTGTGCATAGGTAAAGAGACTCAAATTAGCAGTATCTTTTCCTGAGAGAGTGAAGGGCTGAACTTAGTATCGATTTATATCTATCCATTTTTCATTCTACCTTTTGGAGAGAGAGAGAGAAACTGATCTTCTGCCCTCAGTCTGCTTTGAAAATGCATATATGTTGTAATTTCAGTATACTGTATTATTATTATTTAATCTTATTAATATTTGAAAATTAGCACTTATTAGGTAAGCCATTTATATATCATACAAATGTAGTTAGTCGTCATCTCCCACAAATTTGTTAGAAAAATCTTATGCAGTCATCCTCTCTCTCACGTCGGGGAGAGAGAGAAAAAAAATACTACGCACCCTCTTTGTAGTGTATGCAAAGCCCGTGAGGTACAAGCTTTGTGATTGGTTAAAATCCCACCCTTCCTACCAATAGCATGTCGTCAAGGAGGGCGGGAAGGGGAAGAGGGGGTTGTTACAAGTTGTTATTGGTTACTGTCAGTCCTGCCAGCCAATAGCGTATCGTCATGGAGAGAAGGGGTTCCTACAAGCTCTGTTATTGGCTACTTCTAATCCCCCGATCCGGTATCGTCATAAGCCTACATCAAAGCAATAAAAAAAAAATTGTCACACAAGCGATGATGGGATTTTAGTATATTTTTATGTTTACATACAGTAATTGATATTTTTTTGAAGGATATATGCAATACAGAGAGAGAGATGGGCGGTTGGCCTTACTTAAATCGCAGAAGTGAAATTATTCGTGAACAGAGAGAGAGAGAGAGAGAGGTTGAATGAAGTGATTACATTGGTAAGCAGTTTTATGATTTCACGGGATTTTAATTCAACTTTTATCGATACTTTGCTGTGGTTACTTAATATTCATATTTTAAAATTAGTAAATAATTTTTTCATCATAAAAATTGTATTTAGTCTTGAAAATAAAATAAAAATCAGTAATTAGTGAATATTGCTCTATGAAAAAATCCGCGAATGTAAATTTTCTTCCGTCGTATGCGTTGGACACTGAGTCATCCCAAATATTACCGTCGAGAATCATAACAAAACTTTAATTTTAATCCTTTGGGTGTCTTGAAAACAACAAATCCTGCATTTATATTGAGTTTTTATATAATAAAAACCCTCCAAATATTGACCATTCTGCTGTTTTGGATGCATATTTCTTCTGATCGTCGTCCGAAATACCGTCGAAAATCGTAAGAAAACCATGCTTTTAATCCTTTGGGTGTCTTGAAAATAACGAATCGTGCATTTATATTGAGTTTCTCATAATGAAAACCCTCCAAATATTGACCATTCTGCTGTTTTTGGTGCATTTTTCTTCCGATCGTCGTCGGACTGGCGTCGTCTGAAATACCGTAGAAAATCGTAAAAAAAAAAACCTTGTTTTTAATCCTTTGGGTGCCTTGAAAACAATTTATCATGCATTTACATTTTTTTCAACAGAAAACCCTCCAAAATTGACCATTCTGCCATTCTGGAACCATATTTCTTCCGTCGGACGGGCGTTGTCAGTGTCGTAAACCTGGAACATGCATTGTAACCCAGGAAATAATTTTTTTATGAATATATTTGAAAAGCGTCGTAAACTCGGAACGTCGTAAGCCGAGCCCGTCGTAAACCGGAGACTGTCTGTATTTTCAATAACAACTATATTATACAATGGAACGTAAATGGTCTACAGACCAGATTACACCTAGGAGAAATACAATGATTATTAAAAGAATATGAACCAATGATATATTTTTATATGTCAACAAAACAATATCAACAATACGTAAATATTATTTAGCATTATCACGAGAGGAAGAAAGAAATTTAGGTACAGCCATATGTATTTTACAACAAAGTGCCTGTAAACATTGCTGACGTGCAAATGTCAGGTTTTAAAATCTGAATAAAAAACTATAATTTATAATTTATACAACCAACCTAATAAAAATTAATGTAATTTATAGTTTATACAACCAGCCTAATAAAATTACGACATTGACAAACTTGAAGAATTGCTTAGTAACCCCAAGGAACCTACATTAATAGTAGGTGATTTTAATGCTCACAACCCAATGTGGGACTGTAATTGTACAGACTCAAATACAGCAGGAAGTGAAATAGAAGAATCCATAGATGCAAACGATATGTGCTGTATAAATGAACGAAATCAGCATGTTTTTCAAAAAACATGCCACGTTTTCCTCAACCGACTTAACTCTGTGTACGACAAACATAGTAGACAGAATGGGCCTCATGAATAAAACTTCAGCAAATGCTTTTGCTTGGATTTTAAAGCAATTTCTTCAGTTCCCATGAATAAAACTAAGTAAATGCTTGTGCTAGTAGCAAATGCTTAGAGCAGTTGCTTAAGCTCAAGCAAATGCTTCTAAATTATCAGCAATTGCTTCATTTCCAATGAATAAAACAGCAATTGCTTATGATTCTCAGCAATTGCTTTAAAAAGTTTAAGGCAGCTCACTAGGTGCTTGAAATGCCTGTGAACTGGATCTGATGGCGGCTTTTCTCCAAATTCGTAAAAGGAAAACTTACCGAAATCGCCATACAACATTACCCTGCGATTACAGAAAGTTGTACAGGTTCAGGGAAGAAAATGTGGAATGGCTGGCACAACATTTTTTAGGTGAATATGGAGAAACACGTGGAGGTGCTCTCTCAAATAAGGATCGAATGCAAAACTTTCTTAAGGTATGTGTCAGAGCCAGGCTACCAAAACGGCATAGGAGAGGAGATAGGAATTCATCAAACAAGTGTTAGTAGATTTATTGGAGATGTTCTCAAGAAAATTGTTGAAAAAGCAAATTTATGGATAATATTTTCCCGGTCTGAGAATGAAATGAGAAGGGCCCAAGAGAAGTGGTCAGAAAAATATCAGTTTCCATATGCAATTGGGTCAGTTGATTGCACTCATGTGTGCATTCCACAATTTAAACATCATGGTGATGAATATATAAATAGGAAAGGATTTGCAAGCATTAATGTCCAAGCCACTTGCAATACTGATGAAGTGTTCACTAGCATCGATGTTCAGTGGCCAGGGAGCGTACATGACAACAGGATCTTGAAGAACTCCGATATTCATAATGTAATGAGCAACCTCAGTGATAATGGTAATTTTCTGTTGCTTAGGGACGGTGGATACCCTATACGAACTTGGTTAATGACTCCATTATCTGTGTACTGTTGGGAACATGTTCTTTATTTTAATGGTCAGTGTGATATTTTATTGAAGAGAGAGAGAGACCTTACCTTACAGACCTTGCAGTTCGTTAGGGTTGCCCCAGGAGGTTCCTCAGTGTGAGGCACCTCTGAAGTCTACCAGAGAATTGCCAATGCATCTTCTGGTATATTTTGCATCTTCCAATCTTGGATGGTCTGGGATGCAGCTTACATATTTGTCGAACTTATTCTGAAACACATTTATGCTCACTCCTGATATGTTCCTCAGATGAGCTGGTAACGCATTGAATAGACGCTGCATTATCGATGCTGGTGCGTAATGGATTAATAATGTCCTGTGTTCTTTCCTTAGTTTTCCTGGTACTGTATAGTTTTGGGCACAATTAATCTACCTCTGCTTGCTCTTTCTGATATTTTTAGCTCCATGAGAGAGAGAGAGAGAGAGAGAGAGAGAGAGAGAGAGAGAGACAGACAGAGAGAGAGAGAGAGAGAGAGAGAGAGAGAGTGTCAGGAACATATGCAGAGAGAGAGAGAGAGAGAGAGCGAGCCAGGAACATACAGAGAGAGAGAGAGAGAGAGAGCCAGAGAGAGAGAGAGAGAGAGAGTCAGCAACTTACAGGAGAGAGAGAGAGAGAGAGAGAGAGAGAGAGAGCCAGGAACATACGCAGAGAGAGAGAGTCAGCAAATTACAGAGAGAGAGAGAGAGAGAGAGCCAGGAACATACGCAGAGAGAGAGTCAGCAACTTACAGAGAGAGAGAGAGAGAGCCAGGGATATACGCAGAGAGAGAGAGAGAGAGAGAGAGAGAGAGAGAGAGAGAGAGTCAACAACTTACAGTGAGAGAGAGAGAGAGAGAGAGAGAGAGCCAGGAACATACGCACAGAGACCAACTTCAGTGAGAGAGAGAGAGATGCCTCGGTACAGGGAATCTGTGTGGAGCTGTTGACGGTCTTTGTAGGTCTAAATCATTTCGTTCTTCTATATTAAATATAATTCATATAGTGCTTCATTCTGGTAATATAAATTCTATACTGATATATGTTAATATATTATCGAAAATAATTTGAAGACTGGATCATGTCGATGATATATTTACTTTTATCAGAAAGAAGGAAAAGTAACTGGCAACTATTTTTTTAGCTTTTAACAGTTTTTTCTGGATTGATATATTAATAATATCAAAGACTGGCGCACAACAGTGAATTACATAATGTTGATGAGTGAGCTAGTGAGAGGACTCTGGTTTTCGCTGTTACTAGTGCAACAGTAGTAAGAAAATTACGTCAGTATTCAAGCAATGATGCAACCGAATCATATAAAGCAATTTGTTGTTCTGCATTATGAAGGACATTATGTTGTTCCGCATCCTATTGTTTAATAATGTGTGACAATTAAATTGAAGTTTATTACTCATAGGCTATAAGTGTTACACACAGGAAAAATTACATGTCTTAAAATTGCATTTTATATAGGTAAAAATGTATCCAGCCTCAAATCGTATTGGCTATACCACACCACGTCCCGCTTACAGTATACATTATTATACGGAGCACTGGTGCAGTGTCTCTTTTAGGTCTAAACTGCGAAGTAAACAAAAACCAAGAAAACACACACACACGCACACACACCGGATGTCTCAACTCTGAAACTCTCTTAGCCAAAGGGGTTATACCTAAGGCCCAAAGGATAGATCTAACCACGTGCAGGTAAATTGGGGGTTAGCCAGGTATGTATGTATGCATATATATATATATATATATATATATATATATATATATATATATATATATATATATATATATATTTACAAGGTGATATAACTATTTCTATTCATATACATTTACGCAAACATACCGTCGGGAATGGATAAAACACACAAGTCGCACGTGGCTGGGTCTCTAAGCAAAAGCTAGGACTCCATTCAGCAAAAGGTAGCACACGGTGATAATAATTATTCATAAGATTTTAAGCAATTGCTTTTTACCTAAGCATTGGCTGCCTTTTGCTATTTGAGCTTTTGCTTTTTCTTACAAGCTTTTGCTTTAAGCAAATGCTTGCTTTTTATTCATCAGGCTCATTGGATTGGAATACAGTTGACGACTTGCATACCTGTGATCATTTCCCAGTATTAATTTCATTATTACAAAATAATCCCACCAAACATGTCTCGTAATATAACATTTATAAAGCAGATTGGGAGCAATATGAATTCCAAACTAGGAATATCCCACTATTTGAATATTTGAACGACCAAATTGAAACTAATAAATGTCTTGTTGATTTCAATAAAAATGCTGCTGATAAAGCAATACCAAAATTCAAATCTCACCCAACAAAACACTAAGTCCCATGGTGGTCTGAAAAACTAACAGAATAAAAATAAAACTCCAAATTGGAAGACAATTAGATCATTTGAATGGAAAGTTCAGTAAAATAAAACATTACCGATATTAGAAGAAAATGTACAATAACTGTATTATTATTAGAAATTGATACATTAACCCTTAAACGCCGACTGGACGTATCGTACGTCGACTAAAATTGTGTGTTGGGTGCCGAAGTAATTGTAAGCTAAAACTCTTACATTCTAGTAATATTCAATCATTTACCTTAATTTTGCAACAAATTGGAAGTCTCTAGCACAATATTTCGATTTATGGTGAATTTTTGAAAAAAAAATTTTCCTTACGTGCGCGCTGTAACTCAGCCGAAAATTTCAGAAATTCTTTGGTCATTTTGTCGTAATGTTTGCACCGGTTTATATTAGTCGTTACATATAAAGTTTTATATATGGAAATGTGCGCAATTTCAGGCAGAATACAACAGAAAATAACTCATGGTTGTAGCTTCTATCAGTTTTGAAATATTTCCATATAAATCACGATAAGTGCCAAAATTTCAACCTTCGGTCAACTTTGACTCGACCGAAATGGTCGAAAAACGCAATTGTAAGCTAAAACTCTTACATTCTAATAATATTCAGTCATGTACCTTCATTTTGCAACAAATTGGAAGTCTCTAGCACAATATTTCGATTTATGGTGAATTTTTTAAAAAACTTTTCCGATGCGACGTCCACAAGACGTAACTCTGCCGAACGTCTCAGAAATTCTTTCATCACGTTGTCGTAATGTTTGCACCGGTTTATATTAGTTGTTACATAAACTTTTATATATGGAAATGTGCGCAATTTCATGTAGAATACAACAGAAAATAAACCATGGTTGTAGCTTTTATCAGTTTTGAAATATTTCCATATAAATCAACATAAGTGCCAAAATTTCAACCTTCGGTCAACTTTAACTCGACCGAAATGGTCGAAAAACGCAATTGTAAGCTAAAACTCTTACATTCTAGTAATATTCAATCATGTACATTCATTTTGCAACATACTGGAAGTCTCTAGCAAAATATTTTGATTTATGGTGAATTTTTGAAAAAAAAAATTTTTTTCCTTACGTCCGCACGCGGTAACTGCCGAACATCTCGGAAATTCTTTTGTCACTTTGTCGTAATGTTTTGCACCGTTTTATATTAGTCATTACATAAAGTTTTATATATGAAAATGTGCACAATTTCATGTAGAATACAACAGAAAATAACTCATGGTTGTAACTTTTATCAGTTTTGAAATATTTTCATATAAAGCACGATAAATAGAACAAATTCTACTTTCGGTCAACTTTAACTCGACCGAAATGGTCGAAAACTGCAATTGTAAGGTAAAACACTTACAGTCTAGTAATATTCAATCAATTACCTTCATTTTGCAACAAATGGGAAGTCTCTAGCACAAAAATTTCGATTTATGGTGAATTTAATAAAAACATTTTTTTACGTCCCAAGGCGTTATTTAATTCATGCATCATTTTGTGATAATATTTTCTCTGTGTTGCTTTGATCGTTTTACAATTTGTTATATACCAAAATCATTGCAATTTAGTGTACAATACAAAGAAAAAATAACTTGTTAGCTTTTAACCGTTTTGCTCACAGCGCTATTTGTATACAATTATATATGAAATTTTTTTGCGCTGTCATATATTTCAATATTTATATATGATAATGATATTTTTTTCATTTATGATGGCTGCATACTAAACTTCAGGCAATGACAAAAAAAAGGAGCCAAAAATGAACTCTTAATCTTAAAAACTAAGCATGCTGTGATTTTTTGAAAAAAACTTTTTTTCCCGCTTTGGCGCTAACTCCTGAACGCCGCCGGCATACGACAGGCACTTTTGTAAATAGAGGCTCAGCGTTAGAGGGTTAAAACCCCCCATATAACAAAATATCTGGAAAATTTAAAAGAGAAGTAATTCAAGGAAGAATCATGTCATGGAGGAAATATGTATCAGATCTCTCTAATAATACTCCCATACAGAAAATGAGAAAATTTCTAGAAAATAAATGGTACCCATGTTAAACCACCCACACATGCCATATTAAAAGATGGGAAAAGAATATTTTATCCAAAAGATATAGGTAATGTAATAGGAGAACACTTAGCAAAAGTAAGTAGTGATAAAAATTTAGATGAACACTTCCACACTAAGAAAAATAGTATAGAGTTAATAACAATAAATTTTGAAATGATAGAAGGCATATATTACAATAGAAAATTTAATATGGAAGAGTTGGATTATGCTCCTTTGAACAGCAATAAATCTGCCCCTAGAGGTGACAGTATTTGTTTTGAAATAATCTGCCACATAGCACCTTTAGCAAAGTCATACTACCATCATTTTTATAATCACTTATGGTTTCAAAATTTATTCCTGATGAATGGAGTAAAGCCATAATTATTCCTATCCCCAAACCTGGAAAGGATCCCAGTAATGTAAACAATTACAGACATTTCTTTAACAAGTTGCTCATGCAAGTTACTAGAGAAAAATGGTAGATGCTCGACTAACAGGGCACATTCGAGAAAATAAAATTTTGACCCCCACTCAATTTGGGTCACAATATAACAGATGCACATTGGATTCTCTGTCTAACTTACAAGACCATATACTGTACGAAGAGGATTTGAATGAAAGCAAATTACTTTAGCCGTCATTTTTTGACATTGAAGAGGCATATGATACTACATGAAAGTATGCAATATCAAAAACATTACATAAAAACAGCACCCATGGACATTTACCCAGGTTTATCCAGGTTTTCTAGTGAGAATGGACGATGTATTGTCAAGTACATCTCCACTTGAAAATGGTGTTCCACAAGGAAGCATCCTTAGTGGCACAGTGTTTACTTTAGCAATAAATGATGTCAGTAATAATCTACCTATTGGAATTAAAAGTAACTTGTATATGGATGATTTTGCCATATGTTATTCAGCATCTCACTTGAAACATGCAGAGCTAATCGTTAATAAAACTATAATAAAAGTAGATGAATGGGCCTCATCTGGAGGTTTTAGATTTTCAATACAAAAGACTCAAGCATTAATGTTTTATAAAATAAAAAGTGGGAAAAAGGTCAAGAAATAGATTTAAAAAAAAAACCATAGTATACCAGTTGGCCAAACAGCAAATTTTTTGGGATTAGAATTTGATACCTACTTGAATTGGAAACGCCCACTTAATATAAGTGAAATCATTAAACCTAATTTAAAAAACTATCAAACACTACTTGGTGAGCTGATAGACTTACTCTTACTTTACTGTATAAAGCAACAGTGTCATCTATCTTTGATTATGGAAGCGAAATATATGGCTCAGCATCAGACACAACACTGAAAACGTTGGATTCAGCTCACAACAAAGGCCTTAAAATATGGTCAGGAGTCTTTAGATCATCACCAACATCATCTTTACAAGTCAGATTTGGTGAACTACCACTCTCTCTCCATAGAGAGTTTGTAACAATGAAGAGTGCCCTGAGAATTCAGACAAGTGATTCCCCAACAAAAGAATTACATGAATTAAGAGATTTATTTATAAACAATCATTCACCACCTTTTCGTATTAGAGGTAGATGACTGTTTGAGTCGTTGAATATAAATACAGGCAGTCCCTGGTTTACGACGGGGGTTCCGTTCTTACGCCGCGTTGTAAACCGAAAATTGTCGTAAACCGGAAAATCGTCGAAAATCATAAAAAATCATAAGAAAACCTTACTTTTAATGCTCTGGGTGCATTGAAAACGATGTAAACTGCATTTTTATTGAGTTTTTCATCAAAAAACCTTCAAATTATGATTATTCTGCCGTTTTGGAGCCATATTTCTTCCGTCGGATCGGCATACGACGAGTCGTAACCCTGGAACATGCGTCGTAAACCTGGAAATAATTTCTGATGAATATATTTGAAAAGCGTCGTAACCTCGGAACGCCGTAAGCCGGACCCATCGTAAACCGGGGACTGCCTGTATGTAGTTGCCGTCAATAGTAAAATTACCTCCACTGTGGACTGTGAATAAAATAATTTGCACACACTTAAGATATTTATAGAAAAACTACACATATACCCCAGAACATCATAGACGGCATACAATAGAGCATATAAGCCGGAAAGGTCGGCATTACGCAATATACACAGACGGATCTAAATCAGACCATGGAATGGGGTATGCTTGAATATCCCAAGACAAAATGTATCAGTTCTCTCTACCTGACAAAGCCTCAGTATTTACAGCTGAGTTATGCGTAATAGCATCAGCCATAAAAATAATTAAAGAAACCTCGTGTAATAATTTTGTGATTTTTAGCAACTTCAGAAGCGCCATTGAAGCCATTCAAATTTACAAACCAAAAAATCACATTTTACAAGAATAAAGTTATTTCTCCATAAGTTATATAATAATGGGAAAAATATAGAAATGTATTGGATCCCTGCCCACGTAGGGATTAAAGGAAATGAAGAGGCTGATAAAGCAGCTGAAGAAGCAGCCCATATGACACGATCTAATGTAAATATCCCAGTTAACGATCATAGAACATAATATAAAAGTAAGCATTTTAAATAAATGGAATGAAGATCCTGAAAATAGTAAGTTAAAGCAAATAAAACCCGGAGTTAAAAAATGGAGTTCATCATACAAAAGAGAGAGGCATGCACAAGTAACTCTGACATGTCTCCGAATAAGCCATACTCGTCTGACACATGGACACTTAATGAGCAGTCCACATGAATCAGCTCCCAAATATTCAGAATACAAAGTGATAATAACAGTTTAACATGTTTTGCAAATGTCCAAAATGTAACTAACTTTGGTTATCAACTTTAGGAAATGGATCAAATGGCAAAATTTTATCAGTGAGCAACATTTTCAAATGACCCAGTTTTAATATTCATGAGGATGTGTAAATTAATTGGTAAAGTATAGAAAGTAATTTATGAAAATAGAAAATATACTATAGATATATATATATATATATATATATATATATATATATATATATATATATATATATATATATATATATATATAAATCTGAATTTTAAAAATGTTATTCTGATTATCATTACTCAGTTTTATTTATTTTATTTTTTATTGTGCAGATGGAAACTTGAGGAATGTATTTAGTATGTGTATGTGTTCTAGTGTGGAAGCTTATACAGGTATTGCCCTACTTACGATGGGGTTAGGTTCCAAAAAACCCATCATTTGTTGAAAAAATCGTATCTCGAATATCACCTAACCTACACTAGGATAATCAGTACCATCTATACATATATGGTAGCCTAGCCTACACTACACAGTGTACTCTATACATATACAGTATAGTAATTATTAGTGTCAGCTAATTTTGCAGGTTCAATGCAGATTGGCCTAAGATAATTCAGTATAAAGAGAAGTTGAATAACAAACAAGGCTTAGCCTACACTATGATATATCGTATTCATGTACGGTAGCCTAGCCTATATTATATTGTACCCATTATTCACATATTTACATCGTATTATACAAACGTCAACATAACAAATGTGCATCTTTTCCATGGATCTTTTAAAAAGTTATGCTTTACTACACTGTATCAATAATATTATATATATTCTCATATTTCTTTTGTATTATAAATTGCGATCATACTGATCAATGTTCTGGCTGTAAGTCAATTGCACAGCAAGTTTATTTCGCCACATTTAACTAGGTTCAGAGCGCTGTTCTTGCTTCTAGTGAGCATAAATGAATCTCTAGATACTTTATTTATATGAAACAATGATATTTTTTGTTATACAAAGTGTTTTTAAGTCGAAATATAACTTAAATACATCTTGTGAAATTAATTTAGCTGTGTTTTTCGTTAAGAGATGATGTTGGCAGCTTGCCGTTAGGAGATATGTTTGTTTTGTGTAAAAAAAAATCAAGATTCCATTTGCTATTTTCTCTTGATTTCATCATAATGCGAGCTTTATGTATTTATCGTTTATCGGCATGGAAACAGCAGTAATATCTGTTCTGTCATGCCGACAGTCTTGATTAAAATATTTTCTCTCTAATTTTATTTATGGTTGAGTTTCATCCATGTTGCCAATGCACGATAATTTATACTGTAGTCATTAGCAGCTTGAACGTTGTTTTCTCAGCTTCAGCTACAACTTGCAGCTTAAATTTATCAGTACATTTCCTCGCCGATCTTTTCTCCAAAGCAAATAGGGGTATAATGTAAAAATATATCAGTCCTATTGTACTTAACGTCATTTGTAACATGATTATGGTAATTGTTTAACTGTATGATGGTTGAAATACAAGCAAAATAATTATCAGATTTGGTTATTAACAAAACAACAGTTTCTCATTTGATTGGTGGAGGCAAAGAAGTTGGTACACTGCTGCCTATGCCCGCAGGAAATTTTAAAATGTTTTCTAAATATTGTTGTATTGGCATTAATTGCTAACCCCATTGCAAAATCGAATTATCATAACTCGAGTACTACCCGTACTGATACAAATTTGAGTTTTAGAGTTTACTTATAAATGCACAAAAATCGCAGATGAACACTGACCTATAACTTCCTACACAGCGAGAGCAAGCAAGGTCGGCTCTTTGAAATAATGTACCTATTCCAGCCTCTCAGGCCAACGTATTGTACACCATATGCTGCCTGATTGTACGCTGTTGCCTGTGCCAGTTGCGCGTGAAATTTAAGAATACATAATTTCAAAATGTTTTATCAGTATTAATTGCTAACCCCATCGTAAAAGCATATTTAAACTTTTATTATTCATCCATCATTTAGTCCCCGTGTTTAGCCTATGGCTAATTCATTGGGCCAGCCCCATGAGGGCTGTTAATCAGCTCACTGGTCTGGTTAAACTATTTTATTAATAATAATGATAAGCAACCAAATGTCTGGTTCATCTTCCTGAGCTCACTGCACCACTTTCCAAGTGCCAGGCGACAACTCTTCAGTACCCGACACATGCCTCTGATTGCCAAGCACCTGCTCCCAGATGTGCTTCTCCTCTTCAGTCAGCGCCTTCAGGTCAAGACAGACCATCATTGTCTTCAATTAAGCAACAGTTAGCAGAAATCACAAGCTTGTTGAAGAAAGCTCCCTCCTCTGCCAAGACTTCTCATGTTGCTGTCGTGTCCCCGGTCTCCCCAGAAGAGGAGGAGGTCGATCAAGAAGCTGCTCCTCCGTATTTCTGTGCAGCTCTTCTACAGTATCTTTTGGTGAACTTCCCCACCTTTTTAGCCCCAGCTGCCCCAATCTCGCCTGCCTCAACTTTTTTGATGAGTCGTCTGGATGACAAGACTAGACTCCCCAAGATGGTACTTTCTTCATACTTTAAGAAGTCTCTCAAGGAGATGAGAGATTGGCTTTCAGCTAAAAGGGAGCAAGGGAAAACTTTCACTTTCTACCCACTTGCTTAGTCTGTAGGATGTATTTATCGTACGTCAGGAGACACCACCTCAGACTGGCTAGGAGTCATGTCCTGTGCAGACAAGGCCATTAGAGATGGCTCTCCAGACCTTTCTGCTCAGTTTGCATTGGGAGTGCTTAACCCTTAAGGGACGGCATAATTTATCAATGTGCAGCACCCCAGACCAGGGAAACTTTGAGGTTGGCAAAATAAAATAAAAAAATCACATCAATGGAAAGAGAATGACACGTACATTCACACTGTATAAATAAAAAAAATTCTAAAACATTTTCCCTACCTTCCACGAGAAGTTGAAAATGACTATTTACAACCCCTTGTGGGGCCTCATTTACAAGACAGTCGTAAATTTTACCAACTTATATATGTTTTTTCTAATATATAAGTTTTTTGGATTTTGTAAAATTATTATTACTGCTCACACAATATCAAAACAGATAAGAAATAAAAGCAGTAACAAATTTTTTGCATATTTGTTGTAAAATATTCACGTAAATTTACGAGAAGGAAGATTCAGTGACTTTTTTTTTTTTTTACTTTTACATGCTTTTTCTAATATTTCTTTGCAATTTTCTTTGTAAAATTACATTTACAATCGACATACTATCATAAAAAACAAAAACAAAAAACAACAGCAACCCCTTCGTATATTCACAAGCAAATTTACAAAAAGACTCATGAGAGAGAGAGATGCAGTACTTTCCCCCTTGAAGTCACAAGCATTACTGATACTGGCCTAACTCTCATGTCTGTATAAAAGTTGCCGTTAGTGAATTTATAGCATATATAAGTATTGGCACCTCTGTTTCGAATCATTATTACCATAACAGTGCTGCGTAATTCTGCTTCACACTGAAGCTCAATCCGTCCACCTCCCCAAACCAGTTTTACTTCACACTGAAGCTCAATCTGTCCAATAAGGATTAAGAAGAGAGAGCTCTGGTACTCCTTTACTGCTAAGGGAGTCACACAGATGCAGAAATTGGCCCTGTTATTTTCTTGCTCAGCTCAACAATGGATGAACCTGCTGGGGACATTGGTATCCATAGAGATGTCTGTCAAACTAGGCAGACTGCATATGAGAGTTCTCCAATTCTTTCTAAAGGCCAACTGGGAGAGGAAAACACAGCCGGACACTTATGTGTTAGCGATCACTCTGGAGATCAGAGGGGACCTGCAATGATGGCTTTCCAAAGAAAGACTATCAGAAGGGAAGTCCCTTATACCTTTGAATCCTGACCTAGACTTGTATTCAGGCCTTGGACACAGGCTGGGGGCTCTTCTGGGGAATCAGGAGGTATCCAGTCATGGACCCCAGAGCAACAAAGTCTACATATAAATGTCAGAGAACTGAAAGCGGTTCATCTAGGCCTTCAGTTTTTCTCGAGTGTGGTCCGCAACAAGACAGTGGTACAGCAGTCCATGTGGACAATACCACAGCTCTAGCATATATCTGAAATCAAGGTGGCACTCATTCCTTTTCTCTCTGCCAGACAGCAAGAGATCTACTCCTCTGGGCAGATCAAAATCAAGTGATTCTGGTCACATGGTTTATCCAGGAGAAATTGAATGTTTTGGCAGATGAACTGAGCTGTCGGAAGCAGGCCCTTCCCACTGAATGGACCTTGGACCCTCTGGTCTGTCTAGATCTTTGGAAACTGAGGGGCAAAACAACCTTAGACCTGTTTGCCACTTCCAAGAACCATCGTCTTCCTCTCATTTGCTCTCCAGCCCCAGATCCTCTTGCATGAGCAACAGACGCGATCCTGCAAGACTGGTCCAATCTGGATCTGTATGCTTTTCCACCCTTCAGCATGATCAGGGAGGTGATAAACAAATTTCAAGCCCATCACACTGCAACTATGACCCTCATAGCCCTGTTTTGGCCCCTGAAGGAATGGTTCCCAGAACTTCTTCGGTTATTGGTGGATTTTCCAAGACTTTTTCCCCAAAAACTGCCTTTACTCAAACAACCCCACTTCAGAAGACACCACCAGGAGTTGTCAGCTCTTGCCCTGGCAAGCTTCAGACTGTCCACAAGCTTGTCAGAGCGAAAGACTTTTCAAGGGGAGCTGCAGAGGCTATTGCAAGATGCAGGCAAAAGTGTCTTAGCCTCATCTACCAGGCCAAGTGGGCAATCTTCCATCATTGGTGCTACAACCACAGTGTCTCTTCTTCTGAGTCATCTGTAACTCGGATAGCTGAGTTCCTCCTATATCTGAGGAATTCTTGGAATTTGTCTTCCTCTACCATTAAGGGGTATCGAGCTATTCTTAGCTCAGTTTTTAAACATAGAGGCCTGGATCTTTAGTCAAACTTAAGACATCGACCTGATCAAGTTGTTTGATGCGTCAAAGCAGGGGAAGGACAATCTGGTCTCTTGGAACTTGGATGTAGTCTTGAAGTGGCTGACAGGTCCTGCTTTTGAACCCCTCCATTCTGCCTCTTTTAGGAACCTTGCTCATAGACACTCTTCCTCTTTGTGGTAGCTACTGCTAAACGCATTAATGAAATTCAAGCCATCGATAAAAGGGTAGGTTTTGCCCAAGGGGATGGAGTTAGCTCCTTTACCCTAGGTTTTTTGGCCAAGAATGAGGACCCATCCAAGCCCTGGCCTCATTCTTTTACCATTAAGAATTTAATGGACATCCTTGGCTCCGAGGAAGAAGAGAGAGTATGTTGTCCTGTAAGGGCTCTGAGGTACTATCTGAGTAGGACAGAAAATATCAGAGGACCATCCAGTAACCTCTGGTGCTCAGTTAAGAACCCTTCTCACCCTCTAAGAATGCCTTGTTCTTCTTCCTGACGGGACTTGATTTTGGAGGCACATTCACAAATCAAGTAAGTCGTGTTGCCTACTTTTAAAGTGAAAGCTCATGAGGTCAGAGTAGTAGTTACCTGTTTGGTTTTCAGGAACAATATGTCCCTATCTTCCATTCTTCAGTCAAGCTACTGGAAGTGTAAGTCTATTTTTGCATCTCACTATTTGAAGGAGGTGGAAACAGTGTTTGATTATTGCAGTACCTTGGGACCGTTATCAGTAGCTGGCATGGTACTGGGTGAGGATTCATAGGAAGCACACTTTTTCTATTATCCTTCCACCTGGTGTAGGGTTTTCGAGTTTTTGGGGAGCCTGGCGGTACAGTGTGCCTGGAGTACCTACCAGTCTTAGTGGATGGGTTATGGTGTTTTCAGAGTAGGTGAAAGCATTGTCTGGTTGTTTTTTATTTGGTACCTGCCCCCATCACAAGGGCACTTTTTGTATGCTTTGCCAGCCTTCAGACCTATCCTCCTCTACAGAGCTCCCACTTAAGTAGAGGTGACCCACAGCTCAACCATTATGCCACTACAGGTAAGAAGAGCACCAACCAGAGGCAGTATTCTCCTGCAGGTATTCTCCTGCAGTAGCTCTCTCACCAGGTAAGGAAACAATAAGCTTTGTATCAGTGCTGGCAAATTTTACTATTTCAAAGTCATTACCATGCTTTAATGTTCTGGAGTAGAGTATGTCTGTATATTGTACCTCCATTCAATGTGGGATTCAGCTATGTAATTACTTGGTAAGTTATTTATATGAAAATTTTTCATATAAGTAACTTACCAAGTAATTACATAGCTAAGGTTTCTACTCACACGGCAGCCTCTTTAAAAATTCGTGGTAGCGCTTTTATTGTTTTTTGTGTAGGCGATATGCTCCACCCACTATCGGGGCACTCGGGGAAACAACCAGCTGGTTAGTTCAGTTGTGTTTCTGCCGTGGGTCATCATACATCGGTGGTATTGCGGCAGCTTTTATCTTACTTTTCGGTTGTCTTCACTGGGCTTCAGTGAAGTATGATCACTTTATTTTGGTAGCTATTAGAGCTTTTGTCAGCTCATTAGTTTTTCTGGATCAGGATCCTAGTTTTGTAGAGTTATGTCAGACTCTAGCTCTTCTAGTTTTTGCTATTGCAGTCGCTATTGCAGTGAAGGATGCAAAACTAGGTTGAAGGTACAGTATCTCTTAACTATCCATTTTCTATATGCAGTAAGTGTAGGGGCAGGAATGCAGTAGGGAGAACACCTGTAATGAATATTCTGATTGGGATGAGAAACAGTGGAAAGTGCTTAGATCTCACTAGGATAAGTTAGAAACGGACAGGAAGAGGAAAGTGGCTTCTAGAGCCGAGAAATGATCTCTTAGCCTAGGAACCACTCTTAAACCTAGTTTAGAAGATAGTCCTACTATTCCTTCTACTCCTATTCCTGCTTTTTCTCCTAATACAGTACTGGCCCTCCTACTATTCAACCACCTACTCCCGTGCCTGGCTCCCTTGCTTCCAACCCTAATACCATCGCCAGTCTGTAGTCTAGGTTTGATCTGAAGATTACAGTAAACCCCCCAAATTCGCGGGGGATGCGTACTGCAACCCCCCCGCAAATACTGTAGCTAAAATTTGTGAATAGTTAAAACCCCCTCTAAAAACACTTAGAACTGCCTATTTTGATAGTTTAAACAAAAAACCCTCTAAAAATGCCTATACCTGAGTATTTTAATAGTTTTATCACAAAAAGTGCATTTAGTGATGAAAATACAGTAATTAGTGAATATTTCTCAGTGAAAAATACCGCGAATAGGTGAATTTTCCGCGAATAATGGGTAGATACGTTCCACAGAAAAATCCGCAAATAGGTGAGACCGCGCATACAGGGGGGTTTACTGTAATTTGGTAGTGAACACAGTGGCAGAGTTAGGTATGTCTCTGAAATTAGTGATGGATAGAGCGTTCGCCGAAAAAGTCACCCTCTCAGTCGAGCCTGTTGCATGTTTCCAGGTATCAATGGACAGCCATTGGAAAGGCGTGTCATTTGATATCTACCAAGTGTGTTCTAGTTCTGATGATTCCAGTGCGGACAGGAGGCACCACAAACGATTTATATATTCGTCACATCCTCTTATGCGTCATTCAGATTATGTTGGTCGCCCTTATGATCTGCTTCCTGTTAAGCAGTCTAAGAAGGCCAGTTTTAGCCTACAACCTTCATTTAGTTGATGTGGACCCTTCTATCCTGGCCCTGTTCCATCATCCTTCCACATGAGACAGTCCAGAGGCCTTCTGTCCCAAACGGCCAACTGCTGAGCGCCCACACCTGGCCCATAAGCACCCAGCGAACTCTCTCAGGCACCTCACGTCAGTGTCGAAACACCTGTCTCCTCTCGAGCATTTGGCGCCACTTTCTGAGCGCCTGACGCCAGTTCCTGAGCTCCTGGGGTCAACTCTTTAGTACATGTCACCCTCCTCTGAGCACCAAGCACCTGCTCCCAGATGTATTGCTTCTCTTCAGTCGCCTTCACCTTTAGTCCAAGATGAGCCTTCATTGGTTCCCATTAAGCAGCAGTTGGCTGAGATTATGAGCTTGCTGAAGAAAGCTCCCTCTGCTTCCAAGACTTCCCTTGAGGCTACCCTGTCCCTGGTCTCCTCAGCAGAGGAGGAAGGCAATCAAGATCCTGCTCCTCTGTCAGCCTGTGCAGCTCTTCTGCACTATCTGTTGGCAAATTTTACCACCTTTTTTGCCCCAGTCTTGCCTGGCTCAACCTTTTTGATGAGGTCTCATCCGGACGACAGGACTAGGCTCCCCAAGATGGTGCTCTCTTCGTCTTCCAAGAAGGCTCTCAAGAGATTGAAGATTGGCTTTCAGCTAAAAGGGAACAAGGAAAAGCTTCCTTCACCTTTCCTCCCTCATGCCTTGTTTGAGGGAGATATTTGTCTTAAGTCACTGGGAAGCTCCTTTGGGAGACATTGCCTCCTCCCAAGGGGACTTCTCTTGTCTCATCGACTCTTCTCGACGTTCTGCATTTTCTTCGATTAAGATCATGTTTTTGTCGGCAGACCTAGACCACCTTGTCAAAGATTTGTTCAAGGTGTTTGAAGTATTAGTTTCCTTGACTGGACAGTGGGGCCACTGGCCAAGAAGATTGAAGACTGTCAAGTTTTTTCATCCAATATCACCTCGGACTGGCTGGGAGCCATGTCTTGTGTGGACAAAGCCATTAGGGTGGCTCTTTAGAGCTTCCCTCCCATTTTTCTCATGGTGCGTTGAGGAAGAGCTCTGGCGCTCCTTTACCACTAAAGGAGTCACTCAGACACAGAAGTTGGCCCTGTTGTTTTCGCCTCTGGACCAACACCACCTCTGCCCTCAGGACATGGTTAGGCAGATTGCTTCTGATTTGCAAAATAAGTCCATGCAGGATTTGTTGTCGCAGTCCTCCAAACGTTTCTAAGGATTCGACTTACCTTGCTCCTGAGATGTTCTCTCCACTCCAGCAGCAGCCCTTTCGTGGAAGTAGGCCTAGGTCGCAGTCTAGGACCCACAGCGTTGTCCATTTCATGACCGGGACCATCAAGAGGGGCCTAGCCAAGATAGTGTCCAAAAAGAAAGATGGAAGTCCTTCATACACCAGTAGGAGCCAGACTTCAACAATTTTTGGGAGAAGTAGATGAGCAGAGGAGCAGAGCCGTGGGTCATCAAGGTTCTGAAGGATGGCTGTGTCATTCTGTTTCTAAAGAGCCCCCCCCTATTACTCACCTCTCCCATCACATTATTGGCTGACTCAAAAGGCTCAGAGAGACATTTGGCCATTCTGAAGTTGTTGTCCTCCCTCATCCAAAAGAGGGCCATAGAGCAAGTCGAGAACACCCACACAGATTCCTTCTACAACTGTGTCTTTGTGGTGCCAAAAGCTTTGGGGGGCCTGGAGGCCAATCCTAGATGTAATTCCCTCAATTGCTTTGTCCGGAAGACGAAATTCAAGATGGAGACAAACCACACAGTCTGTATCTGGGCGACTGGCTGCTTCAATCCCCATCAAACGTGTTCAGACACCTCAGGGGCAGGCTGGGGAGCCCTACTGGGAATCAGGAGGTATCCTGTACGTGGACCCCAGAGTAACAAAGTCTACATATAAATGTCAGAGAACTGAAGGCGGTTCATCTAGGCCTTCATTATTTCTTGACCATGGTCTGCTACAAGCCAGTACAGGCAGTCCCTGGTTATGAGCAGGGCTTCCGTTCTGACTGCACGGCGATAACTGAAAATCAGCAATTTTCGGCGATTTCCGGCATTTATCAGCACCGAAAAGCGCAGAAAATCACTGAATTTTGGTTATTGGCATCTCTGTTTGGTATGTATTGGTGCCAGTACCCAATTATCGGCTCCGATAAGCAGAAATCGGCGATTTTCGATGCCGAAAGTTGCTGATTTTCGTCGCTAGACAAGCCCCATAAAACCCGATTGCCAATAACTGAGCCCGCCAATAACTAGGGACTGCCTGTAGTAGTCCAAGCGTACAATACCACATCCTTAGCCTTTATCCAGAAACAAGGTGGCACTCACTCATTCTCTCTTCGCCAGCAGCAAGAGATCTACTCTTGTGGACAGATCAAAATCAAGTGACACTGGTCACCCGGTTTATCCAGGGGAAATTAAGTGTCTTGGCAGACGAGCTGAGCTGTTGGAAACAGGTCCTTCCCACTAATTGGACCCTGGATCCCCTGGTTTGTCTGGATCTTTGGAAACTATGGGGCAAACCAACCTTAGACCTGTTTGCCACCTCCAGAAACCATTGACTTCCTCCCTTTTGCTCTCCAGCCCCAGATCCTCATGCACGGGCAACAGACGCCATGTTGCAAGACTGGTCCAATCTGGAGCTTTACGCCTTCCCCCCCTCCCCCCTTTCAGCATGGTCAGGGAGGTGATAAACAAATGTCAAACTAGTCACAACGTAACTATGACCCTCATAGCTCTGTTTTGGCCCCTGAAGCATTGATTCCCAAACCTTCTACTGTTATTGGTGAATTTCCCAAGACTTCTGCCCCAAAAACTGCAAGGGCTCTCCGCTCAGAGCGAGCTTGCCAGAGAGAGAGGTTTTTCAAAGGGAGCTGCAGAGGCTATTGTACAATGCAGGAGTCTTCTAGTCTCGTCTGCCATGCTAAGTGGGCTGTCCATGGATAGTGCATCAACCATAATGTCTCTTCTGAGACATCTATAACTCAGATTGCTGGTTTCCTCCTATATCTGAGGAGCTCTGGAAATTTATCTTCTTCCACCATCATTGGGTATTAAGCTATGCTTAGCTCAGTTTTTAAACATAGAGGCCTGGATCTTTCGTCTAACTCGGATCTTAACGACCTCATCAAGTCCCTCGATACGTCCAAGCAGGGGAAGTATTGAAGTGGCTAACAGATCCCATCTTTGAACCCCTTTGTTCCGCTTCTCTAAGGAATCTCACTTGTAAGACACCATTCTTTGTTGCTTTAGCCATTGCTAAATGTATTAGTGAGATTACAGGTTTTTCCCAAGGAGACACAGTTTGCTCCTTTACCCTAGGTTTTTAGCCAAGAACAAGGACCTGTCCAAGCCCTGGCCTCGTTTTTTTACCATTGAGAATAATGGAAATCCTTGGCTCTGAGGAGGAAGAAGAGAGAGTGCTTTGTCCTGTCAGAGCTCTGAGGTATTACCTGAACAGGACTGACAAGATCAGGGGGTCCATCCAGTAACCCCTGGTGCTCAGTTGAGAACCCGTCGCATCCTCTTACTAAGAACGCATTGTTGTTCTTCCTGAGGGAGTTAATTTCTGAGATACATTTACAGATTCAGGAGGACATTTTTCCTACTTTTAAAGTGAAAGCTCATGACGTCAGGGCAGTAGCTACCTCGTTAGCTTTCAGGCACAGTATGTCCCTATCATCCATTCTCCAGTCATCCTACTGGAAATGCAAGTCTGTTTTCGCATCACACTATTAAAGGCGGTGGAAACTGTGTTTGATAATTGCACTACCATGGGGCTGTTATCGGTGGATGGCATGGTATTGGGTGAGGTTTCATAGGAAGCACTCTTTTTCTCCTATCATTTTGCCTTGGTGTGTGGTTTCGAGTTGTTAGGGAGCCTGGGGTACAGTGTACCTGGAATACCCACCAGTCTTAGTGGATGGGTTGTGGTGTTTTCAGAGTAGGTGGCAGTGCTGTTTGGAGTTTTTTTTATTTGGTACTACTCCCATGGCAAGGAACTTTTATATGCTTTGCTAGACATCGGGCCTATCCTCCACTGCAAAGCTTCCACTGAAGTAGAGGCGAATTTTTCCATTTCAAAGTCATTACCATGCTTTAATGTTTTAGAGTACAATATGTCCATGTATCCCACCTCCATTCAATGTGGGATTCAGCTATATAATTATTTGGTAAGTTACTCATATGAAAATATTTTCATAATAAAATTAAGTTTCTATATACTTACCAAGTAATTACAGAATCGGTGCCCACCCTCCTCCCCTCTTATGGACATAAGGGCACAAACAAAATTGAGCTTATCTGCTGGTGGCTTCCTGAGTGCTCCAATAGTTGGGAGGGCTAGTCACCTACACAAAAACAACAGAAGTGCTCCGCAGACTTTTAAAAGGCTCCCGCGCAAGTAGAAACAATAGCTATGTAATTACTGGGTAAGTTTAACTGAAACTTAATTTTATAATGAAAATATCATTTCTCCCATTTGTAAAAGCATTTTTCCATCTTCTAACATTTTTGCTGCATCAATAACAATTTCCTGCAAAGTGTCACACTCATAGGAGAGGTATTGCTGTGTTATGTCGGCAGAACATATATTGATAATGGTGTTAGGTTTTCAGCTTCATTTCTAAAGACAAAAGATTATCCTTTTGTATGGAACAAGATTCTGGTGGGAGGTTTTGGGATAGTGTTGTCTGATATAGCAGGTACTTTGATAACTTCAATTATCTTATAGTTTCTGCTGGTAATCTCTTGCATATTGCATGATATTTTGACTCAAGCACTTTTGAAAAATTGATATCCTTTAAAATATTGATGATCTCCGAAGTTCACCTCAACTTTTTTTTTGTAATGAAATGTTGGCCTAGGTACTTTACTGATTATTGAAGAAAGAAAGGAAATTGAGCATTAGCATACAAGAAGCCTTATATAATTCAGTATATATATATTTTTTGCAAGGGAACAATGTTAGAAGAATAACATTATTGGAACCAAATATTTTTGAAGTTTTATATTTGACATTGCCCATGACCTTTTTTGGTAGCCCATGGTGTACTTTAAAAAAAATACAGCCAAACACCTGGTCACTTTCAGCAATTAAATTGCTAAGGTTTCTGAGGCTACACCCACACACAATGCTCAATAGCAGTGTGTAGAATTCTCTACATTACACCTTGCATTCTCATCTTTTGTGCATGGTTCCAAGTCATGCACATAAGCCCCTTCCCATACAATTCTTTTGAGGTCATCCTCTCTATCTTCATCTTGACACTTCAGAATGAAGCACACTTTTCACCAACTGTAGTTGTCCTCTCTTTTCACATGACAAATTCCATGATCAATCTTTTCACCTCTATATCACTTTTCGAAATGCAAATATTTTACCTTTCCTAATAAATACTTATGATGTATTTATTGAGGTCGTCAATTCATTACAAACTTCTTTATAGCTGTTTAGTACTCATGCCTTCGTTAGATGGGGTTGTCATAGGAAAGTCATTTGGTTAGATTTTACATGGAGCAACTACATTTTGGACCAGTTCGAGTGAATTTCTTTCTTTTATAAATACAACCTTTCCAGTAGAATTTTTAGAATGTTAATGCAAATGTCATATAGGTATAAATAATTGCACAAATAGGTCCTTCCTCCCTACTTCCCAAACTGATTGAACAAGTATGTTTTTGTTTGAGTGGGCTAATTATGAAGTTGAAAAATGTGAGCGCCATCCCTTACATGAGGATCACTCATGTTTCTTTGTTTTAATGGCTCACTTTGCCACTTACTGAAAAGTATGACCATATGTTGAAGGAGTGGTTTGTATATGAGGCATGAAATTTATTTAAAATTCAATTTAAGGTTCTTGTCTTTTTTGCATATTTTTGATATTCAGTAACTACTGTTGTAGCAGGTGATGTGCTTGTGCATTTGGTTATAACTACAGTATACCTTTAACCTTGCCTATTCCAGTAAGTAATTTTACAGTTACATATTCACTTTAATTTAAAGCTAAAATAAGTGGTCCCGAAGCTGCATTTCCACTAGAATGCATGGAGAGATTATCCCTCGTAAGGTACTTGTTCCTATGGAAATATAAACCTGTGTTTTCGTAAATGGAATTTTCTCGTGCAAGGTGCACTTCAGCTGTCACTGACTAACTAGAAAAACAAAATCCTGTCAGGTAGGCCTGTGAGTTATGTGACCTGAGACAGCCTACCTCATCCACTGTGTTATTAGCCACGTTCACAAGTGGTCGCACTGTGTGTTCTCCCATTATGTGCTTCTGAGAGATTTTTCCTCTGAGTGCCACAAGAGTGTGATCTTTTCTTCCTTTGTGAGTGCTGCAAGTGTGTGATTTTTCTGTGTTACTGCTGCAAGGTTGAAGGTTGTTGCCCTCCCTTGCTATTGTTCCTCCTGTAGCCAGGTACTTAGCATTTTTTAGAGATTTTGAAGGGCCGAGATCATAGTCTGTGTGGGCCCCCTTTGTTCGTGGTGTGTGAGCCATGTGGTTGACTTCTTTTGTCTGTTGTGTGTGGTTTGTTTACCACGTTTCTTTGAGCCCCTCTCCCCCTTGACTTGGGACCACCTTGACGTGGTAAGGGGTCTCTTGAACCCCAGGAATTTGTTCCTTGGTTTGAATCCAAGTGTTCCATTTACCATTATAGATTTGTTTGGATTAATTTTTGTGGAATTTCCCACTTTCGCTAAAATTTATTGGACCTGTTAAATAAGAAAAGATCTGACCTGGGATTGGGTTTATATCTAAAGCTAAATAATGGGAACTGTGGTATGACCATCAACTACCCGATAATATTCGGACTTGAGAGATATCAGATTGATATTTCAAGGGCAGAATTATTCTTTAGGGCTGGACCACGGATTCCAGGGGTGTCTAGTTCTAGGGATGGGACTCTTGGCATTCTATCTGGTTTGCCTATGATGTGATTAGGGTTGGGATGATTGTATTCTTGTAATACTCTGTCCTAACAAGCAGGTTTGGCTTACACTTGGACCACTGTAATCAAGTTGTGCCATCCTCTGTGGGGTAAGGTAGAGAGCGGACATTTTGGAGTCAGTTCTCACTTGTGCCATTGGTGGAAGAATAAACTCCATGAAAGGCTGATGATATCTTTTTAAGGTTTTCCGTTTTTTTTTTTTTATGAATGGTGACCAAAAGGGTTTAAGTACCCCTGGTCCTTTTGATGTTACAGTCTCAGCACAGTTGACAACCGCTGGAACCATCTCTGACAACCTTTGTTTGGAAAAATCCAAGAAACATACTACAGTAGTGTAATTACACTGGAACCATATGCTCCAGTGCGGAAAAAGCCCAAAAGTAAATATCGTCTTGACCCAACCTTGACTCACTTTGACTCCCTCTTTGGGAGTGGAAGTTGGTCAAGATTCCTGACCATGGAAGCTGACCAAAATATTTCAGCCTTAAAATTAGAAAATTATCTATTAAATTGAAACCAATGGCAGAAATGTCAGTCAGACAAATAAAGGAGAAGACTTGGCTTTTAGAAGCCACAACAGAAAGTCAGTCTGGTGACTATTTGTCTCTGAAAAATATAAATAACATTAAAGTAGAAGTGGAAGAACACGATACCATGAACAGCACTCAGTGTGCCATCATACTTCCTGAAAATAACAAAGAACCAATCGAAAAGAAAGTGCTATTAGACTCTCAAAAAGAGATACCCCAAGGTCCAGGATTATGAGGTATATGTTGTACCAAGCAAAAAAAGTAATAAATATTAAAAATGGCAAAAATAAAATTTGAGAGTGAAGATCTACCTCAAAAAATAAATATTTTAGGCCAAAACAGAGAGTTAAGACGGTATGTCCCAAAGCCACTGCAGTATCAAAATTGAAGTATGGGCACAGAAAGAAAAATTGTAGAAATGAACCGGTGTGCACTTACTGTGGATCTACTGAACATACCACACAATGGAAGTGCAATGAACCAGAGTGTATAAACTGTGGGCAGAATCATCATGCAAGGTCCAAAGAATGCATTAATTACATATACAATACAGAATTAAAATTGTTGCAAGACAGAACAGGGATGTCTATAAAAGAGGCTAAATTAGAATTGAAAGTGAGAGGAATTCAAGATCCTGCTAAGAAACTTCCAGATTCTTCAATAACAAAAACCAATGATGAAACAAAAACACATACAGATAGAAGTAATAAAATACAGCTAAATAAATCTCAAGAAATTAATGCTTTACAGAAAAAACTAGTATGGTAAAGAATCAAGAAATGGGCACAAAGGGTATGGATAACATTTTATCAAATTCCTTTGAAATGTTAATGCAAATAGGAACACAAGAAGCTACTACTACAGAAGTAACAGAGGAAAGTTGTGAAGGACTGGAAATTAAAGATAAAAAGAGACCTTTGGAGAGAATGCAAAGAGGAACACAATATTACTACAGAAGTAACAGAGGAAAGTTGTGAAGGACTGGACATCAAAGATAAAAAGAGACCTTTGGAGAGAATGCGAATAGGAACACAAGAAGCTACTACTACAGAGGTAACAGAGGAAAGTTGTGAAGGACTGGAAATTAAAGATAAAAAGAGACCTTTGGAGAGAATGCAAATAGGAACACAATATTACTACAGAAGTAACAGAGGAAAGTTGTGAAGGACTGGACATCAAAGATAAAAAGAAAAGAGACCAGAGGAAAGTTTGGAGACTGGACATCAAAGGTAAAAGAGACCTTTGGAGAGAAATAGGAACACAAGAAGATATACTACTAACAGAGGAAAGTAACTGGACATCAAGATAAAAAGACCTTTGGAAAGTTGAATAGGACAAGAAGATACATCAAAGTAACAGAGGAAAGTTGTGAAGGACTGGACATCAAAGGTAAAAAGAGACCTTTGGAGAGAATGCGAATAGAAACACAAGAAGATACTACTACAGAAGTAACAGAGAAAAGTTGTGAAGGACTGGACATCAAAGGTAAAAAGAGACATTTGGAGAAAATGCAAATAGGAACACAAGAAGGTGCTACAGGCTGACCATCACTAATCCGGCATCATTGGGACCTGGAGGGTACCGGATTATCCATTTTTCCAGATTAGCCATTTATTAGGCTAGAATACACGAAACCCAGTAGCTAAGCACCTCATCTTAAAATTAAAATATCCCATAAATCAGTACAAGTTGGTTAATAAAGAAAAGACAATTATCGAATACAGGTAGTGCTCGAGTTACGATAATTCGACTTACGATATTTTAAGTTTACGATGGGGTTAGCAATTAATACCGGTACGAAAATATTTAGGAAATATTTTTAGATTTCGCGCAGGCGCAGGCAGCAGGTACAGTCAGGCAGCGAGAGAGACCAACTTACAATAGAAAAACTTCTTTTCCTCCATCTCTTTATTCCATCTGCTAGTTAAAAAAGTAAAAGAGAATGATAAAAGTATTGTTAGTAACGTTATACTCTTGCGTAAATGCATACAGCCATAAACAACCGAACGGGAAACTGTTGTTTTGCTAATAATCGTATCGGATAACAACTGTTTTGCTTGTATTTCAACCATTGTACGGTAATACACAGTTACTGTAGTTATGTTACAAATGACGTTAAGTACGGTACAATAGTACTGATATATTTTTTACACACTACCCTTATTCGCTTTGGAGAAAAGATCGGCAAGGAAATATACGGCTACAGTAACTTTAAGCTGTAAGTTGTAGCTGAAGCTGAGAAAACAATGTTCAAGCTGCTAATGACTATAAATTATCGTGCATCAGCAACATGGATGAAACTCGACCGTAAATAAAACTGAAGAGAATGTATTTTAATCAAAACTACCGGGCATGAAAGAATACAAATTATTACTGTTTTCAAGCCGATAAAAGATAAATACGTAAAACTCGTATTATGATGAAATCAAGAGAAAATAGCGAACGGAATCTTGATTTTTTTTACACAAAACAAACATGCCCCCAGAATGGCCAACCGCGATTCTCGCGAACGTCATATATTAACGAAAAAAATAGCTAAATTAATTTTACAACTTAAAAACACTTCGTATAACGAAAAATATCCGTGTCCCAAATAAATAAAGTATCCATATTCATTTACGCTAACTAGAAGCAAGAAAAGCGCTTTCAACTTAGTTAAATGCGGTGAAATAAACACTGCGATACTGATTCCCAAAACAAAACATTGATCGCAATTTATAATACAAAAGCAATATGAGAATATACGCAATTGGAAACAATGTAGTAAAGCATAACTTTTTAAAAGATCCATGAAAAAGATGCACATTCGTTATGTTGATGTTTGTATAATACTGTTAATTATGTGAAGAGAGTTCAGTATAATGTAGGCTAGGCTACCAGTTTGTTGATGCAGCACACTGCGCCACCAAATCGAAGCGGCCGGCGAGCAAGTTAGTGCAGCGACCCGGGAAATTTGAAAATTAGTGCGGAAACATTAGAAATTACTCTAGCCGAAATTTGTGCCGGATTACTGATTGTTCCGGACTACTGATTGCTGGATTAGTGATGGTCAACCTGTACTATTACAGAAGTAACTATTATTAGAGTAACATCGGTTAAACCAAAGACAAAGAATATGAAGAAAAAACAAAAACAAGTTAAGAATATACCTTTATCTCCTAAAATAATAGTAAAACCTATGGATACAGACATCCAAAACAATGAAGTTGAAGATAACAGTGAGAAGAAGAAAATTTAGGTACAGCCATATATGTGCATAAAGTAGTTTATGACAATATACCTGTAAACATCGCTGACTTGCAAATATCAGGTATTAAAATTCGAATAAAAAACAATAATTATGTAATTTATAATTTATACAACCAATCTAATAAAAATTACGACACTGACAAACTTAAAGAATTACTTAATGCCAAGGAACCTACCTTAATACTAGGTGATTTTAATGCTCACAACCTGATGTGGGACTGTAATTGTACAGACTCAGATAGAGCAGGGAGTGAAATAGAAGAATTCATAGATTAATATGACACATGCTGTATAAATAACAATGAAATCGGCACATTTTTCTAAAACACATGGAACATTTTCCTCAGTCGACTTAACTCTGCATACAACAAACATACTAGACAGATTGGATTGGAATGCAGTTGATAACTTACGTACAAGTGATCATTTCCCAATATTAATTTCATTATTACAAAATAATCCCACCAAGCATGCCTCTCAATATAACATTTATAAAGCAGACTGGGAACAATATGAATTCCACACTAGGAATATCCCACTATTTGAATATTTAAAAGACATAATGAAAGTAATACTGTAAATTTCTTGTTTTCATTAAAAATGCTGCAACAAAACACACAGTCTCATGTTGGTCTGAAAAACTAACAGAATTAATAAAAATAAAACACCAAATTGGAAGATGATAGATAATTTGAATAGAAAGTTCAGTAAAATATAAATAAAATATTGCCAATATTAGAAGGAACTTTACAAAAAATTACAATATTATAATTAGAAATTGATACATTAAAACCTCTATGTAACAAAATATCTGCAAAATTTAAAAGAGAAGTACTTCAAGGAAGAATCATCTCATGGAGGAAATACGTATCAGATCTCTCTGATAATACCCCCATTCAAAAAATATGGGAAAAATGAAGAAAATTGATGTTACCCGTGCTAAACCACCTAGACATGCCATATTAAAAGATGGGAAAGGAACACTTGATTCAAAAGAAATAAGTAATATAATAGGAGAAAATTTAGCAGATGTAAGTAGTAATAAAAATTTAGATGAACACTTCCACACAAAGAAAAATAAAATAGAATTTATAACAAATTTTTAAACAATAGAAGATATATATATTATAATAGAAAACTTAATATGTCAGAGTTGGAGTATGCTCTTGCGAACAATAATAAATCTACTCCTGGAGGTGACAGTATTTGTTTTGAGATGATCTGCCACTTAGCACCTTTGGCAAAGTCTTACTTATTAGAGTTTTATAATCTTTTTGGCTTCGAAATTTTTTTCCGGATGAATGGAGCAAAGCTATTATAATTCCTATCCCCAAACCTAAAAAGGATCCCAGTAATGAAAGTAATTACAGACCAGTTTCTTTAACAAGCTGCTTATGCGAATTGTTAGAGAAATGGTAAATGCTTGACTAACATGGCACAGTCGAGAAAATAAAATTTTGACTCCCACTCAGTTTGGGACACAGTGTAACAGATCTACATTAGATTCTCTCTCTAACTTAGAAGACCATATACGTAGAGGTTTTAAACGAAAACAAATTACTGTAGCTGTCTTTTTTGACATTGAAAAAGCATATGATACTACATGGAGGTATGCTATATTAAAAGCTTTACAAAACAACATCCAAGGACATTTACCTCAGTTCATACAAAACTTTTTGACATACAGTATCGCAGTTTTCAGGTGAGAATTGATGATGTTCTGTCAAGAACATTTCCACTTGAAAATGGTGTTCCACAGAGAAGCGTCCTTAGTGGCACACTGTTTACTTTAGCAATAAATGATATCAGTAATAATCTACGTATTGAAATTAAAAGTAACCTGTATATGGATGATTTTGCCATATATTATTCAGCATCTCAAGTGAAATATACAGAACGAATCATTAATAAAAGCATAGTAAAAATAGATAGATGGGCCTCATCTGTAGGCTTTAAATTTTCCATAGATGAAACTTAAGCAATCATGTTTTATAAAAATAAAAAGTGAAAAAAGGTGAAGAAGATTCGAAAATGAGAAACCATAGTATACCAGTTGGCTAAAGAGCAAAATTTTGGGATTAGTATTCAATACTCGAACTGGAAAGCCCACATAACGTGTAGAATGAAAATGTAAAAGAGCATTAAATCTAATTAAAAAACTGTCGAACACTACTTGGGGAGCCGATAGACATACCCTTACTGTACTGTATAAAGCAACAATTCTGTCTATCATTGGTTATGGAAGTGAAGTATGGCTCAGCATCTGATGCAGCGCTGAAAATGTTAGACCCTGTTCATAATGAAGGCCTTTGAATATGGTCAGGAGCTTTTAGATCATCACCAAAATTATCTTTACAAGTTGAATGTGGTGAACCACCTCTGTCTCTCCATAAAGAGCTAGTAACAGTGAAAAGTGCTTCAAGAATTCAGACAAGTGATTCCCTAACAAAAAATTATTTGAATTAAGAGATGTATTTATAAATAACCATCCTCTACCTTTCCCAATTAGAGCTACAAGATTGTTTGAATCTCTGAATATAAAATATACAAGTACCTTTAATAGTAAAATCACCTCCCTGGACAATGAATAAAATGAGAAATTGTACACACCTGAAATATTTATCCAAAGTTACTCATATATATAAGAACACCATAGACAACATACACTACAGCATATAAACTGAAAAGGTCCACAATACGCAATATATATATAGATGGATCTAAATTAGAGCACGGAGTGGGATATGCTGCAGTGTCCCAAGACAAAACTTATCGATTCTCTCTACCTAATAATGCTTCAATATTCACAGCAGAATTGTGTGCAGTTGTGTCAGCTATAGAAAAAAAAAAACATCATTTAATAATTTTGTGATATGTAGTGACTCGAGAAGCACTATAGAAGCTATTCAGAGTTACAAATAAAAAAATAATATTGTACAACAAATTAAATTATTTCTCCATAACTTATGTAATAATGGAAAAAATGTGGAAATATGTTGGATCCCTGCACATGTAGGGATCAAAGGAAATGAAGAAGCAGATAAAGCAGCCAAAGAAGCAATCCTTATGACAAGATCAAATGTAAATATCCCTGTTACTGATTATGTAATACACACAAAGGTGGGTATCATAAATAAATGGTAATGTGTATGGAATGAAGAACCTGAAAATAATGAATTAAAACAAATAAAACCTAATGTTGAAAAATGGAGTACATCATATCAGAGAGAGAGAGAGAGAGACATGCACACGTAATTCTTAACACATCTCAGAATAGGCCATACTCATCTGACACATGGACACTTAATGAGCAGCCCTCGTGGCCCAGCTCCCAAGTGCTCAGAGTGCCAGGCGATAATAACGATCAGACATTATATTGTGCGAGTGTCCAAAGTATGACCAACAGCTACTGTCAACATTTGGAAATAAATCAATGAATAAAATTTTGTCAGAATCTTTTACATTTTCAGTTGTTCTGATTATGTTGGTTTTGAGGAACTGTGGTTTAAATAATAAAATATAAAATTAAGTAAATTATAAAAGCATGAAAACCCTTATAGCATTTGTTGAATTTAAATTTAAATATTTTAAAAATATTACTTAACCTATTATGAATTGTATATACCTTTTTAGTGTGGAAGCATGAGTAAGTGTATTTATTGTGTGTGTGTGTTACAGTATGAGAATGTGTTCCTTTGTGGTATTTTATTCTCATCCTTTGGGCCAGCCCTATGAGAGTTGAAAGTCAGCTCAGTGGTCTGGTTAAACTACTTTAATACTGTACTACTACTTTGAGCCCCTGTGCATAATTGATGGCTACCTTGGAGGTTAGGCATTGTGTGGGCAAGGGAAAAACCTTTTAGCAAATTCATGTCCCTGATAGAGGTAGATCCACATATTTTGTGCATCTCCTGTCAAGGGAAAGAATTTTCGAGAGGCCACGTATGATGAGTGTGGCAGACTGCTCAGTGGACCTTGTATGAGAAAATGTCATAAGTCATAAAAAGGGCAGTAATTTGTCAAGGAAACCAACTTTCAGCCCTTCTCCCTTACCACCTGTAGTTCCCCCTTTGCTGAAACCACCTCTTCTAGCAACACTCCCAGCAGTTCCAACTGCTGCTCTTTCAGAACATGCCGAAGAGCATGTCTCGCAAGCAACAAAGAAGGTTTTAGATTTTCTAGTGAAGAACGGCCATACAAGGCTAGTAGCATTGTTAAGTGACATTCCCCAGCCTTCCATCCTTGCCCTGCAGCTCGTCAGTGGTGGGGAGACAAGGGAGTTTCCCAGCCTCCCTTTCCACCCTCTTTACCATCATGTGAAATCAAAGGGGAAGATGGCACCACAGTGGTCAAGAAACATTCCCAATATGACTCCACTGCTCGTCTTCCCCTCCTTTGAAGTATCAGAGCCTGGAGAGGGGTTGTTCAGCAGCAGCACCAGAGTGGCATGAGTGATTGCTCCCCCGCCATAGTTTTTGTAGATTCATCTGCCTTTCTCCCTGCATCAAGCTAGTGTTAACAGAGGAATAGGAGCAGATCGTTGAGGAGTAGATCATGAAGACAGAACAGGTCATGGAGACGGAGCCGTTCCTTCACCAGAAGTCCGTGCGAGCAACACAGTAGATCAGCGAGATGTTTGGACAGCTGACACAGACATTCCTGCTCCAGGAGCTGTTTGAGGACCAGAAGCAGATCAGAGAGGTGGACCAGATACTCAAGAGAGCTGCGCAGCCATGAATCATCCTAGTTGAAATCCCATCTCCCAGAACATTGTACCTCTCCACGAGTATTAGCAAGAAACATCCCAAGGGTTCCCTTCCTCTAGTGTTACTCAGTTCCCGCTTGGCAGATCGAAGCAGCAGCATCAATGATGGTGGTAGACCTTTCAGCCCTGAACAGTTTTCGGCAACAGATGCCATTCTTGATGGAGATACCTCAGTAGGTCTTGGCATTGATCAGAGGAGGAAACTTCATGGTTTCAATAGAAGTGCAGGATGCCTACTTCCACATAACCAGCAACTTGAGTTCCAGAGAATACCTTCATTTCATCTCTAAGGGTGCAACCTACCAATTCAGGGCTCTCAGATTCATTCTGGCAACAACACCCCAGATCGTCATGAGAGAGTTCCAGCTGTTGTTGTCTTGGCCCACTCGAGAGGCATATGGCTGAGTCGTTACCTAGATGCATTTCAGCAAATACTGCATGAAAGTTAGGTATTGTTCGTAAGGCCCCATATATTTATAACAGTGATAAAATTAGTGCAACCTGTTTTAGGTCTTTTTTACTTCCTTTACTTGAATACTGTTCTCTGGTGTGGTGTCTGCTTCTGCCAGAGATTTATCTCCTTTAGATAGAGTGGTTCTTGGTGGTAGCAGTTATGACTTGGACCATCGACTGGTGGTCTCTTGTTTGTCACTTTTTCATAAGTTGCATTCCAACAGAGATCTTTCACATTCACAATTGATTCTGCCGAGAGCAACCGGATTTGCAGAACAGCAGCACCAGTATGCAGTAAATGTGCCTCGCTGTTGAACTTTAGAGTTCCAGAGGTCCTTTGTTCTTCATACCGTTGGACTGTGGAACAGCCTCCCAGAGGATGTCATGCAATTGGAACTTCAGGAGTTTAAGCAAAGCTGCAATGCATTACTACCCTAATACTGTACTATTCTCCTTGCATTTTAATACATTTTTATCTATTAATTTATTAATTTTTTTTTCTTTTTAATAAGTGGATCTCTTCTTTGTGTTTCCCTTTACAGGCCAGTCTTCAGTTAACAGCTGGCTCGGTTAATGGCGATCCGGTTTTATGGCACCTGTCTAGCGACGAAAATTGGCAATTTTGGCGCTGAAAATCACCGATTTCCACTTATTGGTGCTGATAATTGGGTATTGGCACCAATACATACCTGACAGCGCTTTTCGGCGCCGATAAGCCCCGAAACTTGCTGAAAAAGCGCGAGAATCACCGATTTTCAGTTAGCGGTGATTTTCGGTTATCATCACACCCTCAGAATGGAACCCTGCCGATAACTGAGGACTGCCTGTGCTTTCTCTTACTACTTCCTTTTACTACTTCCTTTTGAACAACATGTTCATGGGAAGCTTTAATTTCAAGTTAATGGCCCCTGTAGGCTTGTTCCATATGAATGGGTTTCATCTACTGAATATAATAGTAATAATAATGACAATCCAATCCTGGCCCTGTCGAAGGCATGGAGAGCCAGGGATGAGATCCTGGCATTGTGCTAAGAGTTAGGAGTGGTGGTCAACCTGCCAGAGTTAAAGCTGTCCCCCAAAAGGATCATCAAATATTCTGGGATGCAGATAGACACTGTGGCAGTGAGAGCCTACCCATCACAGGAGAGGAAACCAGCAAGTTGGTAGTAGGTCCTCCTGGGGCACCTGGTCTCCCTCTAGAAGTTAGTTCCCAGGGGCAGATCCCACATCCGCTTCCTCCAGTGGCAGCTGAAATAGAACTGACAACTACTGGAGAAGGACCTGTCCCAGCTCTTAAAGGCAGCTGAAAAGGTGAAGTAGGACCTAGCATGGTGGAGAGACCCCTCCAAGCAGGGAGTACCACTCAGAAGGCTGCTTTCTGAGATGCTAGTATTCTTAGATGCCTTCCAAAAGGGTTGGGACACACCTCAATGATGATTGTGTTTCAGGTATGTGGGGCCCAAGAGAGAGGGAGGGGCACATAAACCTCCTGGAGATAAGAACAGTATGGTTGGCCTCCAGCACTTCCAGAATCACCCAACAGGCCACTTGGCAGTCACCATGAGCAACAACACAATGCTAGTGGCCTAAGTGAACAAGTGAGGAGGGACGGTCTTACCAAAGCTGTGCGATCTGCCGGTGAGGATGCACAAGTGGTTGATGACCCTGGGACTGGAACTGAAGGCCAGGTACATCCCAGACAAGAGAAATGTCATCGCTGATCAGCTCAGCAGGAAAGATGAGGTCATAGGCACCAAGTGGCAAAAATCCTGATGGAGTTTGGGAGTGGCCTAAGGAGCGATGACTTTGCCATGACCTGCAATGCAAAGCTTCTCCTGTACAGATCCCCAGTCTTGGACCATAGAGCACCTGTGGGAAAATCTGGATGTCTGTGCCTTCCCTCCATTCAGCCAGTTGAGAAGGGTAATCAGTGGGAGCTTCCAATCCCAGGGCCTACAGATAATGCTAGTGGCTCCCCTGTGGTTCCAAGTAGAGTTGTACACAGACCACCAGCATTTTCTTACAGACATCCCAAGTGCACGACCACAGATTCCCACCTTTCTGGTGCAGGAGCAGAACAGAAGATACCATTGGGCAGTATCCTCCCTTCATCTTCATGGATGGAGGTTGTCCAGCAGCTTCTTTAAAAGAAGGGATTTTAAAAGGGGGCTGCTGCAGCCATCTCACCTTCAGACACTCCTCCGTCGACATATGCCAGAGAAAGTGGACTGAGTTCTTGGCTTGTTGCTGTAGGAGGGGTCATGATCTTCTCAAGACATCTGTGGAAGTTGTGGTGGACTTCCTGATCTACCTGTGGCAGGAGAACAGCGGAGGTAGTGGTCAAGGGCTACAGAGTGGCCCTTGCTCAAGTTTTAAGGCCAAGGGCCATTGGCCTGTCCAACTTTTGGAAGTTATCCGCTATTGTCAGGTTTTAAGAAGTGTCCCAAACGGAGATTAGAGCCCTGGAGTGGGATGCCATGAAGGTCCTTGCCAGCTTACACTGCCTCCTGTACTAGCCTCTGCAGGTGTTTGATAGGGACCTCACCTTGAAAATGGTGGCCCTGCTAACCCTTGCCTCAGCCAAAAAAGTTGGAGAATTGCAGAGGCTTTCCTACAATGTCTCCCACCCGGAGGGGTGGGCCTCCTTGTCCTTGGAGTTCATCCTGGACTTTGTGGCTAAGATACAGAACCCCTCAGTCCCAGACCAGAAGTTCGAGAGATTCTTAATCCTTTCCCTGAAAGAATTTGTCAGGGATGACAAGGGCAAAATGCTGTGTCCAGTCAGGCCCCTGAAGAAGACAGCACTCCTCAGGCCAGCATGTAGGAGGCTGTTGGTCAATAAAGAAAGAAGGTGGTGGTGGTCTCTAAGAACACCATTTCCTCCTGAAGGCGGCAAACATCTGGAAGAGGAAATCCATGTTCATAGCCCTCTACCTCTGGGACCTGGTGCATTGAGCCCCTGGAATGGGGCTCTGCTCAAAAAGTCAACAGTGACCCGAGGGAAGACCAAAGGGAAGTGGTGAGTACCTTAAACACCCCCTCTTCTGAGAGATGATAAGATTCAAGTGTAGGTTAGTGACCTGAGACAGTGAGGGTACTTTTCTGGGCATCTGTGGCACCACTGGAGCATGCCCACCTGCTCTAGCAGTTGTGAGATTGACCTCCCTCGTAAGGGTGAGCTCCATTTATGAAAGCATATGTGTGTATTCTTGTAGGGACAAATACCAAATTTTTAAATAAACTTGTATTTTTCCTAGGATACAAACTGTAGCTTTTATAAAGGAAACCCTCTGTCGCCCCTTGCAGTCCTCATCTTTCCCATCATGGGTTTGAGCAGTAGCAAATGTGCTGATTCACACAATGGACGAGGTAGGCTGTCTGAAGTTGCATGACTTACAAGCTTGCCTGATAGTAATTTGTTTTTCTAATTAGTCAGTGACTAAGTGTGCCCTTTGTAAGGAACTCCATTTATGAAAGCTATGGTTTGTATCCTAGGAACAAAAAACTTAAGCTTTTTTTTTTCAAGTTTAAACTGACATTTACAGCTTCTGGATTATAGTAGAAGTGCATTTTGATTAAAATTATTTTCTCTTTCTTTTGCTTCCTTCAAACTGTCCACTCATTTGTCTCTATAACCCCCATTTTTTATTAGATTTAGTTGAAGATAAGTGTGTAAATTCATGTTGCATTTTATGTTTTCGATGCTTGACTGTTTCTTATGACATTAACCAATCATACATGATTCTCTTACTACATGAATTATATTTAAGCTATTATTTTAGACATTTTGCTAGTTGTTTTAGAAATCCGAAAGGTGCCAATTCTTTTTCAGTAGTTTTTCAAAGAATACTGTCTGTCATAGTTGAATGTTTTACAGCTTTCACAAGTGAATAATCAGTGTTCCATCAGAGCTGATCACAAGATGCAGTCCAAGGATAAAATATTTATGAAGGTAATTGTAGGTGTTAGTTCTTTCGTAATTGTTTTAGTATTTACTGTTATAAGGAATTGCTAAAATGATCACAGCAAAACAGTAATTGTTTTATTGGAAGTTGTGGTAATGAGAATATTTCACTTTAAGAGATGGTAACTTTATATCATACTATATGCAGCTCTCTATTTTCTCAATAGACAAATTATTGCTTTTTCAATTACATACTGATTTTTTTTGGCTTTGATGTAACAAATCATTTACCCATAACATAACATTGGAATACAAGATACATAAATTATTTGTTGGTAATTGATATGAGAAATTTAATATGAATTCTTTTAAAGAATATGTTTGCATATAAGCATTGGTGATTTTGATGGTTTAATTTTTTGGCAGTGACATTTCCATAGGATTTGAAAATTTTGATAAGGCTGGTATGTACTGGTGTATAAAATGTGTGTTTAGATCCTGGATGACAGTTTTTATAATGCTTCATCTTCCTTGTATTCTATATAAATGATTTTAAGTATATTATAAAAAAATGATTTAACGCTGTGTTAAAACTGCTACTTTACTTAGTGACATAGACTTAGTGAAAATGGTTCAACACCACTTAACCCAAGACTGTCATAAGAAAGATTCTTAATATAGAAGGTGTTTGGATCAAGGTATAGGGAACTGTTGTTTGCTTGAGTTAAAGAACAATGCCTTGTCTTAAAAGGTGGATTTTTAAGGATTTCCATTCACTATCACATGTATTAACAGCTAGGTTTGTTTAAGCACCTTTATTCCCTATTGCCTTGTTAACAATTTAGCTTTTTGTCTTGTACCTTGGCTGAGTCCATGGGAAAATTAGGGAACGCCATGTAATTACAAAGTGCATTACTGTAACAAAGTGCAAAGTACAAGCAGTAAGAAAAAATTTCTGAACAATAAATAAATTTTTTGGCAAAAAGCTTCAGTTTCACAATGACAGACCATCATTTGGAGAGATCAGTTACTCTCTCAGTCTTTAAATAACCCTATGAAGTATAGTGGCACCTCAACATAATGAACCTCAGCTTAACGGATTTCATTAACAGTCTCACCCGAGTCTGGTAACAGTATCAGTATTTTGTACTTACCAGAGAGAAATCCATTAAGTATGATAAAGATATCGGACAGTTGACTGAGGTCTTCTTGTTTGTGCTCATGAGGATGGAGAGTGAACAAAGGAACAAATGCGCTCATGTTAACCAACATTTTTATGGCTGTGCCTTTTAGGATGGATGGTAAACAAGCACACATATTCATGACCAGTGCTTTCCTCTTTGTGCAGCACATTAGGAAACATTACAGTCTTACTGTGAGCCCAATTTTCTTATGAAGAATTTGTGGTTAATGAAGTTTAAAAAGAAAGTGTTTTGTTTATATACGGTATATATGATTTTTGTATACAATACTTGCACATCTTGTAAGCATAAGTACATACAGGTACATAAAAATGTTAGAAGCCATTCATTTTGTATACAGTATAAATTTTTGAATGTGAATGATAAGTAACTATATACTTTAAATTGAATGATAATTGCAAAATATCAGTTAAGATAGTCTACTATATATTTTAAATGGAATTGCCATTCTATAAGCTATGGAAGAACCTGTTGTGTAGGTTACATACCAATCTTTGTTCCTTAGCAGATTTCATTATTTGATAAAAGGGGTATAACCCCTCTGGTAAGTTCTCTTATGTTGAGGTGACACTGTATTATAGTATTGGCAGAACGTACAGATGATTATAGGAAAAGAGGCCTGGGTCTTAACTTATGGATAATTCTTCTAGTGCCAGCTGGAAACCGGTAAAAGGAAAACGCACAAGGAATTGGTGGCAACAAGGTAGGCTGATAGGCCTAGGCAGCAACTGTCACCTCCATCGTGTGTGAATCAAGATGGTGACACCTTAGTTTTCTTCTTACCGACCTCGTAGGAAGACGTGCTTTGCTCGTCTCTCCAAAGTCGGTGTTTTTTTCTTCTTTGCCTGTGTTTTGTTTGCTTGCACTTTTGAGCAATTCTGTGTTTTTGTGCTTTGTGCTTTTGTGTGTGATCATGCAACTCCAAGAGTCATCTCAGCTTCCAGTTTCAGCCAGTCCTTCCAGGCATCGGAGGAAGCTCCTTGGCATTGATGGCTATCCTTGCTCTTGTGTTTTGGCATCAGCTGAAATTGATCCCCAACACTACGTGTAGCCAGTGTAGAACTGATGATTGTAATATCACTAATCCATGCCCTGAATGTCGTTCTTGGCCTCCTGAGCAGTGGAGGGTCTTTGCCAAGAAGCAGCAGCATAAGAGGAAGTTGGAAGCACCATCTTGGAGGGGGTTCCCTCCTTTAATGGCTGCATCACATGCTTCTTGTTCTGCCTCATCCTTACCAAATCTTCCAGTTGTTTTGTCTTCTCTGGAAGATTTTACCCTTTCCCCCTCTTCTATAGCTTCACTTATGGAAGTTTTGGGAGAGGGCCCAGGAAACTTCATTACTAATGCTGCCCCTGCTCTTTGGGGGAGGGTAATTCTTCCCCCTTACGAGTAGATGTGCAGCCATCGTGTTCTACCCTTTCAGTTTCTGATGTGCAGAAGATTGCTAGTCTCTGGGCTTCTCTAGGCCTATTAGGGTTACCAACCTAGGATGGTCTGTTGTCCCACTACTTGACTTCACGCATGCCTGAGTCAGCCGCTATAACAGTTCCCCTTCCAACAGCTCCCTCCCCCCTCCCTTACCTAGTACATCAGCTGTTTCCTCCCCTCAGCTGACTGCTTCGTTTTTACCCAGAGTGTTGTCCTGCCTCCTACTGCTCCAACCTCCACTCCTCCTCCCGACTCCGGGTTCAGGCAGTAGTTGATCGAGTTGACATCGTTATTTGTAAGAGTTATGGGTGTACTGTGAAAATGAAATGTCATAGGACTCCATCTCTTCCTAAATTGTCGTCTTCTTAAGCCACACCTTCTCCTGTCAGGCGATGGTAAGCTACAGACTTTGTCTCTTATCCTAGTAGAAAGCATCTCAGACCTGTTGTATCTTCATCTCCTTCAAATCACGACCGTGCCTCTCCTCCTTCTGACATCCGTGAGTCTGGTGTCGAGGTTTTATGCAATGTGAAGAAGAAGCCTTCAGTAGTAACTCCCTCTGCCCACATCCGTAGGAAGGATGACTTTGCTCCTGTTTAGTTAGAAGACTCGTGTTTCTGTTGACATCCATGGGGAGAGCTGTTTTTGTACACCTTCGAATCCTCATCACCCTCCCTCTCCTCCTCATTCTTCACATTCACATTCACCTAAGGAAGTCTGGGGCTCATGTTCTGGGATCCACGTTTGTGTTGGTAGCCCTTCTCGTTCCAGGAGCCCTGTCGCTGGTGTTCTGAGGATGTTTCTCATGATATCCCGATGGGACCTGTAGTAGGCGTTCCAGTTCTGCCTCTGGGTGGTTGGGCATGCCCGTACAGAAGAACATGTCCATGTTACAGAGCACGGCCATGCTCCTACTCCAGTTGTTTTGCAACCTTCTGGAAAGGATTCTCTTAGACGTTCTATGTCCTCTGGTATAGAGCGCAGTATCAGGCCTGCACGTCCATCTCCTTGTGCTCATCCATGTGTAAGCTCTCATCTATCTCCTTGTTCATACCATCCAGAGCAGATGATGTTCATCTTTCCAGGTCAGTTGCTTGTGGTCATTCTGTTACTATCACACGTCTGTACATCAGTACATGCCTGTGTACTGACTTTTTTCATATTGTATCAGTCTCCCATTCTGTTGAAAGGATTGCAGTTCAGAAATAATTTTCCCTCAACCTCCACAGGTGTTCATTCTCCAAGGAGAGCTTTAGGCCCAGATAGGGTCTACGCTCCAGCCTTATCCAGGAACATTTTGGATTCTTCTGATCTCGTCGACAGATCAGGAAGGGACTCCAGGGGACAGGCGATAGAAGACATTGAAAATCAAGAGTTTTTTTTTACTACTTACACAGAAGTGGTTGGAATAATCTGCGAGTACAACAATCTTGTGGAGAGAATGTAGCAGGTTCTTCGGATTTTCCCACATGAATAGAAGCTCTCCTCAGCCCCAAGAAAGAATCGAAGGCTTCTGTTGGGCTGCCTTGTTGTAATCAATCAGAATTTGTCCTTAATCATGTGAATTCTCTTGTCTCTGGGCAAGACAACTCTCTGCATTCTAGCAGAACGTTCAAGCTTCCTACTCCTCTCCCTTGACATGAATTTTCTACTCTACTCCTAATGTTGCGCTTCTTCCTCGACAGTTGGATTCAGATGTGGCCTGGTTGGCTCTTGGTGTTTCTTTAGACCAGATTTGAGCAGAAGGTCCCTCCTCCACCACTCAGGAAGCTGCCTCTTTGGAGTCATCCGCTGCTTCTGCCTTCCAAGCAGTTCCCTGGCTAGACTTATGGTCGACGGCAGTGGCAAAGATTTGTTCACTGCCCTTGGCATTTCTGAAGAAAATGCTTCATACCTAAGGCTATTGCAATCTGGCAGCAAAGCCATTTTGTATTTGGCTCATGTAACCACAACTATTTGGGCAAATATGTTGCTCAAGAGAAGGGATGCCGCTCTTTCCAAAGTGTCTAGGTCCATCAGTTAGGAATCTGTGTTGGCCCTGAGAAACGGTTACATCCTCAACACTTCGTCTCTTTATCCTAGGCATCAGCTTGACTTAGCCATAGATTGGCGGTGAGCTGATGATAATGACTGGCTGGTACATCAAGCCATTTCTAAGTCTTTAAATCCTCCACAGCCTAGTACCTCGAAGGTCAAAACCTCAGTTCCATCCAAGAAGTCTACGATTGCCTCATCATCCACCAGGTTTGGTCAGGTTCATGCTGCAGCAGCCAACAAGGGTTCCCAGCAGTGTTCCTTTCAGTCCCATTCCTCTAAGCCCACAAGAGTCTGTAGAAGGAAGGCAAGAGGAGCTAAGCGATAGGGCAGGAGCCCCTCCCCACAAGTCATCTCTAGTTGGGGTGTACCTGGCAAGCCATTTGGCTACGTGGTGGGTCTGTGGAGCAGAAGAGTGGGTAGTAGATGTTCTTCGGGTGGGATATCTCTGATGGCCTCGACATCACTTGACGTATGCTCTCAGCTCGTTAAAACATGAGGCTCTCCAAGGCGAAGTGGTGAAGATGATAGAGAGAGGAGCAGTGGAAATGGTAGAGCATCCTATTCCAGGTTTTTCCAGTCGGGTCTTTCTCGTTCCCAAGGCGAGCGGCAGTTGGCCGCCTGTGATAGACCTGTCAACCCTGAACCTGAAGGATGCATACTTCCAGATTCCGATATCCTTTTCCCCAGGAAGTTTCTCTGCTTCTGCCTGGGAGAGTTAGTTTTCCAGTTCAAAGCGTCGTGGTTTGGCCTCTCAACAGCTCCTCAAGTACTCACAAGAGTGTTCACCCTGGTTTCATCTTGGGCCCACTCCCAGGAAATTTATCTTCTCAGATACCTCGAAAACTGGCTGGTCTTGGCGGCGTCTCGGGAGAAGTTAATCCAAAACAAGGATTGCCCTCCTCAGTTTTGTCACAACTTAGGCATCATGGTCAATCTGGAGAAGTTGCATCTCCTCCCTAGTCAGAGGATTCTTTACCAAGGCAATCATAAACATAGTCTCGTCGAGGGTTTTCCCATCAGACCAGAGAGTGGAGAAATTCAAAGTTGTGGCTCAATCCCTCCTTTCGGAAAGGTTTCAGCCAGCATGTTAGTGGCAAGTGATTCTGGGTCTGTTAACCTCCCTAGAGAAGTTGGTCCCTCATGATTGTCTACATCTTGTCCCTACAGTGGAGGCTGAAAGAGTTTTGGTCCCCCTCAAGGGAGCCTCCTCATTTTCAAGTCCCTTTGTCTTGAGAAGTAAGAGAGGACTTGTCGTGGTGGTTGGACGACAGGAACTTGGCCATAGGAGTGCCCCTTCATTCTCCTCTGAAGTGGTCTTGTAATATCTGGGGTTTGGACTCTGGAAGAGCAGCAGCTTCACATCAGCATTCTGGAACGCAAAGCTGCCTTCGTAGCTCTTCAAGAATTTCAGGAAGGGTGATGGAACACTGGTGCTCATGTCAGACAACACCACTGTGGTGGCCTATGTAAACAAGCAAGGGGGGCTGGTGTTCACGCCAGTTACACTCCCTGACAGTGCTCATTCATCAGTGGGTAATAGATCATTCAGTGGACGACCTCTCTGCCAGGTATATCCGAGGCAGGAGAAATGTAGTGGCGGACACTCTGAGTCATTGAAGTCATGTCATAGGGACAGAGTGGTCTCTGCACCAGGACATAGCAAACAGGCTGTTTCATCTGTGGGGAAGGCCCTCAATAGACCTATTTGCAACAAGGCTCAACAAGAAACTAGAATTCTTCTGTTCCATGGTTCCAGATCCCTTTGCAGTGGCAGAAGATGCCCTGCAACACCCCTGGGACAATGTGGAGGTTTATGCCTTCCCTCCATTTTGCCTAATCCGCCAGGTTCTGAACATGGTAATGGCCCCTCAGAATCTTAGAATGACCCTAGTTGCTCCCATGTGGCCTCACGCTGAATGATTCCCCGATCTCCTATCCCTACTATCAGAAGCTCCAAGAGAGATTCCTCCGTGGCACAACCTTCTGTGTCAACCCCACTTCAGAGATACCACACAGGTGGAGACTGTCCACTATCTCCCCCAAGCAAGAGGCTTTTCTGGTAGAGCAGCATTGGAAATGTGTGGCTATCTCAGAATATCTTCCTCAGCTGTGTACCAGGCAAGTGGGCCATATGCTGTGGTTGGTATCATCAACAGGGTCTCTCTCCAGTCGGAACTTCGGTTCAGCAAGCAGCTTACTTCCTTGTTTTTCTCCGTAGAGAGAAACAACTTTCTGTGTCTTCCACCAAGGGCTACAGAGCTGCCTTAAGTGCAGTTCTAAGTACAGGCAGTCCCCAGTTATCGGCAGTGGTTCCATTCATGACAGCGTGACAATAACCAAAAATCGCCGATAACTGAAAAATTGCGATGATAGCGCCGATCCCTGGTTATTGCCGCTGATATCCGGTTATTGGTGCCGATAACTGGGGATCGGCGCCGCCAATAACTGGGATCAGCGCCGCCGATAACCGGGGATCGGTGTCGAAAATCTGTTTATCGTCATCGCTAGACAAGCCCCGTAAAACCGGATTGCCAATAACTGAGGCCACTGATAACCGGGGACTGCCTGTATGAGGAATGTCGATCTTTCTTCCTCGTGGGAAATCTCGGTGCTTCTCAAAGAGCTTTGAGCAGTCTTGTCCTCTAAAAAAACTTCAACCACCCAGTTGGGACCTGACTTTGGTACTGGGCAGCCTCACCTGTGCCCCTTTTGAGCCTTTACGCCATGCGTCAGACAGGAACCTGAAACTCAAGATGGTTTTCCTTTGGCCCTGACCTCTTTGAAACGAGTTGGTGAACCCCATGGCCTATCTTTTGATGCCAAACACACGAGGGGTTGGACATCCGTAGCCTTCGAATTTGTACGGGAATTCATGGCTAAGACTCAAAACCCCTCTCTTAATGACTTTGTTGACAACGATCTGGACAAATTGCTCCTTTGCCCTGTCAGAGCACTATGCTGGTATCTGAAAAGACCTCGCCATCTCAGACCAGAGTGCCGAAGACTTTTCCTTAGCACTGGCCGGAACAAGAAAGAAGTGTCCAAGAATATGATCTCCTTTTGTCTTTGTGAAACTGTCAGACAAGCTTTTAGTTCAACTTCATGCTCCAGTCCTAATAGTGCAGCAGATTGCTGTAAAAATCGTTCAGATAGTGAAACAAGCATGAAATTTGGCACAAACATTCCTAAGACTACGCCTCTCTTAGAAAAGGGCGCTGGCCACCTGAAAATCCAAGATGGCGGCTATTTTTCAAAATGGCCGCCATCTATGTTGAGATTCACTGGTTTGGGAGCATCTATTGGATGGAATATGCCAGTTTTTTTTTTTTTAAACCTCGACTTTTAGGTTATAAAATGTTCCATACCACACATTTTATTGAAAACCCTTACTAAATGAATTGTAACCAAGATGGCGTACAAAATGGTTGCCATAAAAGTTTTTTTTTCTATCCACAGCGCTAGCAGACATAGAGACCAACTGTTTTTATTTAATGGTATATTCATGTGATCAGACAGTTTAACTAATATGCTATTTTCAACTGAAATAGTAATGGTATGGTCACATACAACATTGTGTCTAAGACTGTAACCATAAAAAGAAAAGAAGAGAAATACGGACTAAACGCAACCAATCTATGTATAGGTCTCTCAACCTACACCTTTGAAAAATTCGAGGATAAGAAGGTAGGCATAGCATGACACGTTGGATGCTCAAGCTAGATTATCTACTGAAGAGAGGGCAATATTTATCTAGACTTCACATTTGCAAGTGCACAGAGCTGTGCAGGGAAGACCCAGCTTGTAGCACTTGCACCTTTCCCGACAGCCTGCTTTGCATCCACATTTGGTAAGCTGTTGGCAACTCTTGGCTAAGAGCGAGTTGGTTGTCCAGAGGACTTGCCATGCTTCACCAGACTTTTGCCATCCCCACTCAGCAGGGTTCTCTGGCTGTGGCTGACACTGGGTGGCCTGCCCCCACACACAACCAGCCTGGCACGCAGCACGCTTGGTGTGTTGGAGGAGAGCTCCCTGGTTGGTGGAATGGCCTCATATGCCCTTTGTTTTCTGGGAAACATATCAAGTCTAGCCTCATCCACAGTGCCAGCAGTGCTGGATCTTTCATACATAAGTATGACAAACCTCTCCAGGACCTTCAGGTCACTCTCTTCCACTCTGAGAGGGTAGTGACTCAGTTTGGAGAACACAGTGGAGGCCTCTGGAAAGATGTTCCATGTCTGCCAGGCGGTCTTCTTGCCCTTGCTCTGGAAGGCTGACACTGTATCACAGCCTGTGAACGCGTGGAAGAAGAGCATGCCATTCACCTTCTCCTGGCCCAGAGAGTTGCACAGGTCATGCACAGCAATCCAGCGCAGGCTCTGGCCTTGGCCAAATGCCACCCATAGCTTCTCTAGCCCTAGATTCTGGAGAGTGGAGAAAGCACTGACTGCAACGACAAGAACATCTGTGTCATTTGCTTTAACCGTGATGGTCTTGGCTCCATGTTCTGTGGCATATTTGGCATGGAGAAAGATGCGGGTGTCAGCTTCCTCATGAGAGCACTTTTCCAGTCCCTGAAGACTAGCCTCATGAGTGCTGAGGACAGCAGACCCTTTCGTGGCAATGACAACATTTGTGGCAGACATCTGGGCAACTTTGTCTGCCAGGAACTGGAACAACTTTGTCTTGTTGGCATCGTGTCTTAGGAAATTGCGCCAGTTGGATGGAATTGTGTTCTTGTCTGTCACCTTGCGCCTTCCTCCTTGACCACGTTGGAGCCTGGTCTCAGCTTTGAGGCTGGATGTATTGTATACATCAAATACAAGATGTGATGATGTGTACTTGCTGCTATAGGATTGTATCACAGGCAAGAAGTCGCAAAGTGCATAGCCCTCAAAGGTCTTTCCTTTCTTTGGTGGCAAGGCATGGACCAAAGCTGATCCATCTACAATGAGGACATCAGTCTTTGGTTCTTTGTCTTCTAGTGTAACATGACTCTCCAGGACCGAGGTCAGCTGAGACTTCTGACATGTGTACTGCCTACCACCCTCACTAAGGGAAGCTGGGAATGTTTGATTCTCGTGCTGGAAGAATTCCTGCAGATCACATTCACGGCTCTGACAGGATATAAATAGCTTTGAGAAAAGCTGGCAATCCTCCTTCAGAAGTTTCTGCTTTGACTGTTCTACAGGAGCAGCTTCTTGCCTGAAGAAGTCAGTTCTGTTCTTCTTTATCGGCTCATAGAAGGAGACTGCATTGTTTGCCAAAGAGTCTGAAAACTTCTGAAATTTAGTGCGGCCTCTGTCAAGGTGTGTCTGTAGAAGTTCTGCTGAGCTGAAAAGGACTTCCCAAGTGTTGCAAAGCCAATGACAGCTTGCTGACTCTCTCCAAGAATGTCTTCTGCGCATGAGGTGTTTGTTCATGGTGTGTTGTCTGCTCATTAGACTCCTTACTTTGAACCTCTGTTTCGTATACAGACACCAAGCGGATGATCTCTGGGCCAGCCACCATCCATCTTCTGAGTGCTGACGGATCTTCAGTCAGCCCAATGGCTCCGCCATCAGCCTTTATAAAGGCATTGGTCTGCTCATGAGCTTGGTCAAGAGCCATTGCTGAGAACTGGCGACTGGTCTTGTGCACAACAAAGTTGCCAGCCTTGAACTCCTTGTGCAACTCTGGGTGTGAACTCTCTAGGGTAAGCATGTCCCTGAGGTGAATAGGCAGCCAACGAGCATAGTTTGTATTATTGTTGGAAAAGAAGTAGGGTATCAGCTCATGCAATGCCTGGCAGTAGAGGACAAAATTGGCCTCACGGAAGGACCTGATCAGTAGGAATATCACAAGTTCCATAGACAACACCATGTGCCAGAAGTGGAACTGTGGACTCTGCTGTCTTCGAAGGTCACACCACTCCTCAAACTCTAATGCCTGCTCATTGTTGTTTGCTTTCTCAGCACAGTAGTCAGTGTATGCTGTCCTCAGGAGTTTGTACAAACTAGAGGCTGTAACCTGGTGCATCTGCCGTGTCCTGGTTACACTTGCAGCTGACAGGAAGGATTCTGCAGTTCCAGATGAAGCAACTCCTGCCTCCACCAGAGCTCCTGTCCAACCACTGCCATGAAGAAGAGTACCAAGAGATGTCATTGCTGCCATCTCAATGTGCAGACCACCAAACATTACCAGATACTTGTCTTCGCCATACTGATCAGGCCACTGCCACTGCACCTGCTTTGCTACGGCATAGATTGGCTGATCAGCTGTGATTATGGGTATCTGGCCAGGGTTCAGAAAATCAGTGACATCCTGCACTTTCTGCATCACGTGTTTGATCGTAGCAACAGAATGAGCCTGATCACGCAGGAGAGGAAGCAATGAAGTTATGGTTACTTCAAATTCTGGGCTTCTCTTCATTGAAGTGTGATGAGCTGACCACGCCAGATTCACTGCATCATCTATTTCCTGGGTGACTATGACCTTGTCTAGCCACTGATACTCCAGTGCAAGCTGTGGCCCCAAGATATCTGTGGGTGGCTTTGGTATTGCAGTGTTTGGTGGCACAGGGTTCTTTGTTTGAAAGGAAGCTGGTGAGATGTTTGTGAATGTGTCCGCAATTCAGGCACCGACCTCACTTTCTCAGGTGCAAACTTTAGTTGCTGTCTTTCCTGTCCAGTGTTCTCCTTGGTGGGGTGCTGAAATATGGAGATGCTAGTTCCATGGAAGGAGGTAGTGGCAGTAGTTGCAGATGGGTTGTGGTCGATGTTGTCCATCACTGCAGTGGTGAACAACCCTTTCGCAGTACTGGGGACAGACCACACCCTCCTCCACATATTTGCTAACTGTGGCATCTCCTAACTGTGCAGAGACCTCCAGTACTCTGTCATAAGAGATACTGAGGCCATACTGATGTAGCATTTCAACCAGGTTTCTCTTCCTGGTTTTGGCATAGACTGAGAGTCCCATGTAGACTGGGAATGGTGTTTCTCTGTCTTTGGAGTGTCTATGAGTTGTTGCTCCTCTTTGTATCGGGAGTAGCAGTTGAACTGCATGAGCTGTGCAATGGCCTGGTCTGACTTTGATGCTCCAAATCGTAACTGTGACTTGATGTCAGCCCCATGCTCAACCATCCCTACAAACTGGAGCAGGAGAGGAGGCACAGAATTTCGTACACAAGCCTCAGAAAATGTGCCATCAAACCGTGACTGATGATCAAGTATAGACTTTCTGAGAATATTTGCTGCTTTAGCAATGATAACTGCCTCTGAAAGATCAGATGATTGAGCAAGTGCTTTTCCCACATCCTTTTGAAATGCAAGTAATACATCTCTGCCAGATTTATGAGCCTCAAGTTCTGGAATTTCTGCCAGAAGTTTGTCTTTGAGTCTCGTGGAATTTACACTTGGTGACTCTACACCTAATTGTTCCAGACGTTGTTGGTAGAGGTGGCAAATATCTGCCAGCCGAAATGTGACTGGATCATCTGAACAAAGGTTGTTTTCAACAATGTATGTCATCAGTTCTGACAGAACTAGTGGATACACATCTGATTCTGACTCAGTGCTACCTTGGTCTTTCTCAAGGCTCCTCAGGTAGGACCTTTTTCTGTTGTAGAGGGCACAAAGACAGGCATGGTGATACTTAAACTCCTGTGCAATGACATCCCCACCAGTCAACTTAGCAAGGAGCTTGCCATCACTAAGTATCTCTGCACATTCACACAATTTCAAGTCAAGGCCCTTAGTACTAGCCTGTCTGAGATCAGATGCAGGTGCCACTTTCTCACAGAAAATGCAAACTTCATTGTCATGACTGGTTCGGCGCAGTTTTGCAACGACTAGTCTCAGTGTTGCTGGTCTGGTCATTGGATTGTCGCTTTCTTGCACGGTCCAGTTTAGTGTTGTTAAACAACAAGCGACAGTTCACATGGTATTTTGCTGCATTTTTCCTGAGAGTGGCCTCTATGCCATCACCTTCATCCAGCCTTGCTGGATCCATTATCAGTGGCATTTCATTAATTTCACTGAACATGGGAATGTTCCTTGCCAGCATTGTGTACCCATCATGGTCTAGGACATGATGACTTGGAGGTGATGTCAAGTGCTCACCTCTTTTGTCCTTCTGACAAAAAGACAACACAAACTCCAGTTTGTTTTTCTACTGCTCAATATTGATTGGCATCACATTCTGCCATGATTTCACTTTTGATTAAGGCCGAGGGGTTATCCTTTACCACCTTAAACAAAGCACACATTCCTGTATGGGATTCAACTAGGTTCGGTCTCCCTACACCTAGCCCGATCATTCATCCAGTGCCATTTAAGTCCCGTGTGATCTGTACACCATCCGGGTAAGTACATGAACCATCATGTACAGCCCCCATACCCTTGGCTCGGCTCTCCGCTGGCTGGCACATCCTGTCTATTCAGGTGCGGCTATCTAACTATAGCTGGTCTGGGGCTGTTAGAAAGCATTTGGGACACTAAACTAAACTATACTACAACTACTAGTCTAAGACTACAGGATTAGTAAAGCTGGATTAGCTGGCACTGAACCCCATGCTGAGTTACACAGCAGTGATGTCACCAGTGTGCCCTGGTTTGTGTGCAGACATACACTCTTTTACATTTATTAATTTTCCTTCAAAATTGATGAGTTATTCGAAAGAGATGGCCTCATTAGGATCTAAAACCACAGAAACCAAGATCCATGCTTAAAACAATAATTGTTGAACGGGCATTATTTCTCATTATAATTATTGTTTCTACCTTTTCTTGGCAGCCATATAGCCCCCATATTTAAAGGTAAACTGTACTGGGAAGCTACAGAAACATAATATTCACAAGAAATAGTATGGAAGAGCTTTACCATATTGCTAGAAGCAAATACATGCCATTCTAGTGAAAAATTAGCCAAAAATCTGTCGATACTGGCCGCCATCTTGGAATTTGGCCGCCATATTAAATTTTTTGCGTGGCCAGCGCCTCTTTTCTGATAGAGGGAACTTTAAAGAGCACTTGTGCAAAATTTCATGCTTGTTTCACTATCTGAACGATTCTTATGAAATATGCAATTATCTGCTGCACTATAACGCAGTATTTGCAAGAGCACACGGTGTTAGAGGGCTAGGCCCTTCTTTGGCATTCAAAAAGAATTTGTGTTCAAAGGATTTTGAAGGCTGGCACTTGGTTTTGTCAGACCACCTTCACTTCGTTCTATATGCGGGACGTTGGCCACAGGTCCTTGGACACTTTGTTTTCTTGGGTCCAGTGGTGGCTACTCAACAGGTTGTGTAACTCATCCAGTGCCCCTAGCAGGACAGTTTGTATCTGACCTAAGATGATGGTATGCTATACAAAAGACTCAAGCAGTAATGTTTTATAAAAATAAAAAATGGAAAAAAGGTGAAGAAATAGATTTAAAAATCAGAAATCATTCCATACCAATTGGCCAAACAGCAAAATTTTTGGGATTAGTATTTGATACTCACTTGAACTGGAAAGCCCACATAACATACATGAAATCTAAATGTAAAAAAGCATTAAACCTAATTAAAAAACTATCAAACACTACTTGGGGAGCTGATAGACATAACCTTACTGTACAGTACTGTATAAAGCAACAGTTCTGTTTAGTATTGATTATGGAAACGATATGTATGACTCAGCATCAGACGCAACACTGAAAACGGTAGACCCAGTTCATAATGAAGGCCTTACAATATGTTCAGGAGCTTTTCGATCATCACCAACGTCTTCTTTACAAGTTGAATGTGGTGAACTACCTCGCTCTCTCCATAGAGAGCTAGTAATAATGAAGAGTGCTCTGAGAATTCAGGCAAATGATTCTCCAACCAAAAGATTATTTGGGTTAAGAGATGTATTTATAAACAATCATCTACCTCCTTTCCCAATTAGAGCTAGAAGATTGAGTCACTAAATATGAATATACAATTACCTTTAATATTAAAATTACCTCATCCTTGGACAGTGAATAAAATGAGAATTTGTACACACACAAAATATTTATCAAAACTTGTCTGTGGTGGTCTGGGGTATATAAATAACATACAGTAGAACATATAATCCAAAAAGGTCCACATTAGGCAATATACACCGACAGATCTAAGTCACAATACTGAGTGGGATATGCTGCATTATCCCCAGACAAAATGTATCAGTTCTCTCTACCAGATAATGCCTCACTATTTACAGCTGAGTTAAGTGCAGTAGCACCAGCCATAAAAATAATTAAAGAACCCTCATGTAATAATTTTGTGATTTATAGCAACTCCAGAAGTGCTTTGGAAGCCATTCAAAGCTATAATAAAAAAAATAATCTTGTACAACAAATTAAGTTTTTGCTCCATAAATTATATAATAATGGAAAAAATATTGAAATATGTGGGATCCCTGCCCATGTAGGGATTAAAGGAAATGAAGAGGCTGATGAAGCAGCTAAAGAAGCAGTCCACATGACAAGAGCAAATGTAGACATCCCTATTAGTGACTATGTAAGATATATAAAAACAGTCATTGTAAGTAAATGGCAAAATATATGGAATGAGGAACCTGAAAATAATAAATTAAAACAGATAAAATCCAGTGTTGGGAAATGGAGTACATCATATTAGAGAGAGAGACAAACATGCAAGTAATTCTGACGCGTCTTCGAATAGGCCATACTGTACTCGTTTGACACATGGACACTTAATGAACAGTTCATGTAGACCTCCTACCCAGTTGCACAGATTGCGAAGTGTTGATAACAGTCAAACATGTATTGTGTGACTGTCCAAAATATAACCTGCAGCAATTATTGGTCTATTTTGGAAATAGATCAATGAAGGAAATTTTGTCAGAATCTCCTACATATTCAGTAATACCAATTTTAATATTCATGGGGAGCTGTGATTTAATTGATAAAATATAAAAAGTAAATAATAGAAATATGAAAACCTTAGAGGTCCAATGAATTTTAAAACAACTAAATTTTAAAATTTTACTTAATTTATTTTGAATTTTAATATACCTTTTTAGTGAGTATATATGGAAACATGAGTATAAATGCATGTATTGTGTGTGTGTTCCAGTATGAGAGTGTATGCCTTTGTGCAGTTTTTAATTTCATTTTCATTCATTCACCAGCATACCAAATTACCTATTTGGGCCCAGTGCTAGGCTTCTAGCCTAGACATGTCATTTCATCCAAATCCTTTGGGCCAGCCCTATGAGAGTTGATAGTCAGCTCAGTGGTCTGGTTAAACTGTTTTATTGATAATAATAATAATAATAATAATAATAATAATAATAATAATAATAACACTTACAAGGTAGGGGATATGGAATAGGTTTCTCTGTCTCTTTTGGGTTTTTCATCTTTTACGAGTGAAAATTATGACAAAACACACAAAAATTAAACTTTAAAAAATACAGAAAAATTAAAACGAGAATAGCATAAGATAAAAAAAGTGTGTGTACGTTATAGGCATTAACACATGTTACGTGGTATGAGCTGTTTCTCTCTCTCTCTCTCTCTCTCTCTCTCTCTCTCTCTCTCTCTCTCTCTCTCTCTTTACAGTACAGTATACTGTAATATACTTTAATTAAATATGGAAAAGCATAAATGTAAAAAACATAAAACAAAAGAGCTCAAACAAAGTCGCCCTTCTACCTGTCTACCCATCTCCACCCATTCCACACTTCATTCCCACCCCCTACCCAGCCAGGAAAACTCCTTCCTTGACAAATCACTGTCCAAAACAACCCTTTTTCTGAGTGAATTTATCTATAAACAGCCTTACTACCCCTTCTCTCCCAGGGCACTCATCCTTCTGACCTCCCCCCAACTGGAAACTTTCCATGGCCTCCCACACCCCCCAAACCCCTTCATATTTTGTTTGAGTATAAGCATTGCCAACCTTTGGAGAGTAGGTTTTCATTTTTTTTATTTTATTTATAAGATACATCCAGATAATCAAGAGATTAAAGTACCTCCGTTCATATTCTCTGTCTTCTGTCTTACTTTCCACCCTCTTCTTCATAGCCCTTTGTTGGCTGAGTCGGTTGAACTTCAGACTGTCACTCGATGGGCCGGTGTTCAATTCCCCCGGCCGGCTGATGAAGAGTTAGAGGAATTTATTTCTGGTGGTAGAAATTCATTTCTCGCTATAATGTGGTTCGGATTCCACCATAAGCTGTAGGTCCCGTTGCTAAGTAACCAATTGGTTCTTAGCCATGTAAAATAAGTAATCCTTCGGGCCAGCCCTAGGAGAGCTGTTAATCAGCTCAGTGGTCTGGTAAAACTAAGGTATTTTCCACCCTCTTCTAAGAATCGTTTCATAGTGCAACTGCCTTATAGGCCCCAGTGCTGAGCCTTTGGCTTCAAATGTATATTCCATTCCATAAATCTTTCCCTTAATTATGTTTACTTACAGGCAGGGTCACTATACTTTTTCAAATTGCACAGTCTTTTGGTAATTTCCATACTTTATTGCACTTATTGACAAAGCAAAATTTAACATGTAAAGGTGCTGATCTCATTTCTATCCAGATGTTTGTTTGATGGGTTGACAACACACTTGTGATCGGCATTGGGTTGTCCACGGACTTCTTTAAACCAGCAATATAGTTTTATTCTTGTTTATGTTCAAGATCCCAACGTACTTTTTATTTACACATAGCAGTGTCCACATAGGGGATCTTTGCACTTGGTTGGTATTAAGGCTTTAAAATATTTTTCTCTAGAGTTCTTCAAATAACTTTTTAGGTTCCATATTTGTGATGATTTGTTTTTCCAGGATACAGTATGATGTTGGATTTCACTGAATAGTTGATCTAATTTCACCAACACCACTGAATTTGGATAATCGACGGATTACTGTATAAGTCTGTTACTGAATTTTAAGTGTTCTATGAAGTTAAAATTGTCCATACACCATTCACAGTAATCCTCTGATTACCCTTATTTACCATACCCAGAACTCTATACATTATCCAGACACAACCAGACTTTATGTAAATTTCTTCAAAATTCTAAAAACCACTCTCTGATGGTTAGCAACCACTCTGTGGTTCTAAAGAATTGTTTGTAATATTGCTTTCACTCATAAACAGGCTGAGAAAAGGTGGGGTGGGTGGAGGCCAGGAAAAGTTTCAAGGGGGGGAGGGGGTTCTTAAATGGTTGGGAGTGGTTGGCACCACTGTACTGGGAGAGAGAAGTGTTAGTGGTGCTGTTCACAGGAATGAGCATGCAGAAAAAGGATTATTTGTCTGTGGGGGGTGTGGCCGGGAAAGGAATTTCCCGGGCAGGGAGAGGGTTAGATTGTTATATGGGATGAGTGGATAGGGGTAGGTAAGCATTTGATTTCTCTAGAGCTTTTACTTTGTTTCATGTTTCTTCACATTTATGCCTTTTTTCACATTTTATTAAAAGATAATACTGCACTATAACTTGTAATAAAATAATCACACAATGTACAGCCTATAGCATTTGTATTTTCATATTTTATTAAAGAATATTACAGTGCTACTGTAACTTGTAGTAAAATAATTAGCACAATGCAAAAGAGAGAGCGAGAACAACTGATACTATGCTAAGAAACACCTTTACATATGTACAGCCTATAACACTTTTATGTTGTTTCACATTGTACTGCTGTGAACATACTGAGAACATACAGCCAATAACACACAAAAACACACTTATCTTCCCTTTCTCCCTTATTATTTCTCACTGTTAGTTTCTTTGTATTTTGTTATACAGTAATTTTTACTGCATAAAACGATGAATAAAAAATAAAAATAATAAAGTCAATAAAAATAATAAAGAGAGAGAGAGAGAGAGCTTTAGCAATTATTATTAGCTTATAAGCACAACTTCTTTAACATTAAATTTTAACAAGTCATCATAAGTCACTTTGTTGATTTTTATTAGCTGAAGCGGATCGGTTATTGTAGAAGTTGCAGGGTGTGGGCAAGCACTCTTGTTTTTTTGTGAGCTTTCCTGCTATTAGTGGAAGTGCATACTTCAGTACACATGATGATTTTTTTGCTTTTAAATAATTTAAAGACGGTGTCATAAAGGTCTTTCTTTTATTGCCCATATCTTGAAAGTATCAGTGCTTTGGTACCAATGGGCATATTCCCTCTTCATACAGTTTTACATGATCGATTGCTGTTTTAAATTGTTCTCGAGTGTTTGCTGTATGTAATGGTTTACAGTAAACCCCCCATATTCGTGGTCTCACTATTTGCAGACTCATGTATTCATGGATTTCTCTGTGGAACGTATCTACCCATTATTCACGGAAAATTCTTGCCCATTCATGGTATTTTTCACTGAGAAATATTCGCTAATTACTGTATTTCCATATCATTTTCATGACTAAATGCACTTTTTGTGATAAAACTAGTAAAATACTCAGGTATAAACATTTTTAGAGGATTTTTTGTGTTTAAACTATCAAAATAGGCAGTTTTAAGTGTTTTTAGAGGGGTTTTGAAGTATTTGCGGATTTTAGCTATCCGCGGGAGGGTTGCATTACGCATCCCTTGCGAATAAAGTGTGTTTACTGTATCCCAAACAACTGGTTTTTTTTGCAGTACCTGTAGCATTGCAGGACTTGCTATCCTTGTGCTTTGTACTGTTTAATGTCCCCCCCCTCATCCTGAGGGAGCGAGGAAGGTGCTGACCCTTCAATAGAAGCTTGAAGTTGTCATGAGAGTAGAGGCAGGATGGTCTATGGCATAGATCAAAGATAAGTATGACATTGCATAGTCATCCTTAGATGATATTAGGTCTTCCCAGAACAGGCTGAAGTAAGCAGTTGACTTTGGGAAGATGTCCTGGATTCAGGTCTGTAAGGCAAAAGGCCATAATGAGGACATTGAACAGTGGACCTTTATCTGGTTTTGTCAGGTATGAAGTTCACAGACTTTAAGGCTTCCTAAGGTTGGCTGCTCCAGTTCAAGATTCAGCCTGGGCTTGCTAACGAGAAGACTCAAGGCAGAACTTTGGAGGCTTTCGAGGAGGAAATAATAGAGAATTTCAACTGTCAGAAATTCCCTTTGTTGATGTGCCAGGTTCCTCCAATTAGGACTCTGATGTGTCTTTGCCACCTCTCAATGATCAGAACCCTCGAAGCACCTCAATTCCCCTTCTGACTAGCACGCCACTTCTTGACATCAAGGAGGTACAGGACCTCAACAATGCAGTGGTGGTGGAGGAGGAGGACTTGTAAACCTCCTCGCAAGTTTTAAATGTCTGGCCAACATGTGTAGCTGTGGCACTGCACACAGGTGAGAGAGAAAAAGTTTTTATTTTTAAGTGTTATTTATTCTCTTGTGGTTAGGCAAAATAAAATGAAACCTATGTTAAAGTATTTGGTTGTATACTGTATGTATTACTGCTACCATATTGTGTGTTACTTATAAGAGGGAAAAAAAAGATTGATTTTTTTGCGGAAAGTGTACAAGTACTGTCCAACTTCCGACCAGCTCGTCATCCAACCACTCACATTTGTGGCTGTACTTCTGGCAATGGGGTTGGGTGTTCTGATGCACAAAAGTACACCGCCATATGACCCGTATGATAGTTTGAATTACCGTGCCTTATCAGCAGCATCGTGCAGTATTAACTGTACTGTCTTGTACATATACCTGGACTGTAAATTTCACCATGGCCCCTAAGAGGAAGTTTGAATCTAGCGCTGGAGTTTGTGGCAAGAAGCCAAGAAAGGCTCTTACTCTAGACCTGAAGATGCAAGTAACTAAACAATATGAGGGTGGAAGAAAACTCAACAGCATTTCTGGCAATCTTCAGCTCTCCTATTCTACTGTGTCAACAATACTTATAGATAAAGAGCACATCAAAGAAGCAGTGAAATCTTCGGCTCCTGTAAAGTCGACAATTATCACAAAGAAACATGAAGGATCTATTGCTGAGATGGAAAAGATGCTCAGTGTTTGGTTGGAAGATTATCTGCAAAAACGCAGGCCTCACACTCAATCGTATATCCAGCACGGCTTGTGATCATACAACTACTAAACAGTTTAAGAATATTCGTCCATCTAAAATATTTACACCTAAGTACTCTGACACACACTAACATTTGATTATACACGAGCTGCATTCTGTAGCAGTGTACGATCAAAAATGTTTAATAGTTTGTGGCCTGCCTAACAAGCATGAACACAAACATTTTCTCTCTCTCTCTCTCTCTCTCTCTCTCTCTCTCTCTCTCTCTCTCTCTCTCTCTCTCTCTCTCTCTCAGAGAACAATAGCTGTCATTTGCACTTCATTTACTGTTTGAAAAGTTTTTATTAAGCCACAGTATGTTGACAAAAAGGACACTCATGGTCAGCAATCCAGCCAGCCAAAAAGGCAACAAAAAGGCAAGAAAGGATATCAACTTGAAATTAAAAATGAAGGCAGACCAAGAATAAGGACAGAAGCATGTGGCCTAGAAATTCCACATTCAACAGTCGACAGTTCTTAAGGATCGAGAACATGTAAGTGAATCTGTTTAACCCTTTGGGCTACCTGTACCATCTCAGTCCTTGGGCTAGCTGTACTACCTCACATAAAAAGTTTTTGATTATTCGTTGCTTACTTCATCATATGAATATTTTCCTTTATTTACATCAGCATACTAGCTTCAGTGGTTCCAAGTAATTAATTTCATTCCAGTTTGAAATAAATCATCATCCCCATTCCCCCCTAAAATCATTCCAGATTAATAAATAAAATGAAAGCGCAAGATTCCTTTTCTAGCGGCTTTTGGCCACATTTAGCGGTTATCAGGCGGTAATACACATCTCTACTTTGCTTGGTACTTAGAGAAAACAAGGAGGTCTCACGCGAGGGATTATGGGGGTTAAGAGGCGTGGCTTCACACCGTCACTTTCTTTCGCCTGTATGCAAATACATTGTCTCTTTTTAATATTAGAAATTGTTTCATTCTTTTAGAAAAATAATCGTATATTGACCATATTAATTTTTATATGAATATTCATCCAAGTAATTAAAACGAATTTAAAAATGAAAAATTTAATATTTTTCAGTTATTTACAACTTGCATATATACTAAAGGTTAACAATTCTGTTACCAACTTTTTCATTTTGTTTGCCACTTTTGAGAATCTGTCCCTATTAAATCTTCGAATCCTGAAAAAAGAGCGGCAACTTGTTTATCAGTCCACTGTCCACTGGTTTCTAACAATAGTATAGCGTAACTGGTATTTGAATGCTACATCTGAAATCTTAGATTTCTTTGAAATGGGTCCTGCAGGAGGAGAGTTTATAGGAATTGACGACAGTGGCGAAAACAGATCTGTTTACCTGAACACAAAAATTATTTCCTCTCATGATTTATCATTTATTTTTTACCATTGAAATTTTTCCTTTTCATTGTCGACGATATAAAAAATAATACAAGGCAAAAGAATAACGTAAAAGATCTTCTGCAATAATGTTCTCGCTCTCATGTTTATGTATGTATATATATACAGTTATGTATGTGAGATTAGGTTCCAGAACCCCTCACGTAAGACGAATTTTCATGTAAGTTTGGCACGGTCTCAAAAAATGCAAATAAATGCTTATTTGTAAACTTTAAACACTAAACATGACCCTAATCATGCTCCCAAATTATTAAGCTAACTTTTAAATGAAATTAAAGCTACTGTAATTTCATTTAAAGGTTAGCTTACTATAATTTCATTTAAAGGTTAGCTTAATACATTATCCTTAAAAAAAGAAATGAATGGTTGACATAAAAATGGAGAGTTGGAAGAGAATTTCTGTCTCTCCCCTTCCGACTGATCTATTTTTAGAAGTCTTCTCAACCTCTTTTTAATAACTTCTTTGTTCTATGTCTCTTTCTCTTTGTTCTGAAATGCTTTTTCATGAACAAACAGTGTTTTTTTATTTGGCCTATTACAACTCTTAGTTATTATGTCTGTATGTTGTAGAACATATTTGCCACACTGCGCATTTACACTGTAGACAGTACAGGTAAAATTAGATCAATTTTAACTATCTGCTGTACAGGCAAAGACGTACAGAGAAATGACAAGTTGTAAAAATGTGTGAGTGCTATGAGAGAGAGAGAGAGAAAAAAAATATTGCCCTTACTTGAGATATCAAGTTAAATTATTTATGAATTATTACGGAGAGAGAGACTAACACGAGAGAGAGAGAGAAGTTATTCTTACGTTAGATATCAAAAGATGGAAATTCAGCATGAAACTAATTTTTAAATGAAATTAAAGTTACTGTAATTTCATGTAAAAGTTAGCTTAATACATTACCCTTAAAAAAAGAAATAAATGGTTGACGTAAGAATATAGGAGTGTGTGAAGATTAGTATACTATTTCTCTCTCCCCTCATTCCACCAATCTATTTATAGAAGTCTTCTCAACCTTGTTCTTAAAAACTTCTTTATTCTGCCTCTTTCTCTTTGTTCGGAAATGCTCTATGTCTCTATGTTTTAGAACAGTGCATTGACAGTTTGTAGACAGTACAGGTAAAATTAGATCAATTTAAAATGATCTACTGTACAGGTAAAGACATACTACGAGAGAGAGAGAGAGAGAGAGAGAACAGTTGTCCTTACTTAAGAGAGTGAAATTTTTTATGAATTATTATGGACAGAGAGAGAGAGAATTACATAACAAACCTTTGACCTGCTAATCATCAACACTCCCTTTTCTTGTCATGTTCAAGTGACATGTCTGACAGCTTTGTGTTTGAGCTTCCTTTCAAGAGATGGGGAAAGAATTTGTTTAAAATGTGTATCATATACGAATTTTGTAATTACAGTTATATTATTATTATTAATATTATTATTATTATTTGAAAATTGGTACTAATTAAGTAAAAAATTTATCATACAAAACAAATAAACATATACTCTACATGTACCATAAAAATTCTCTCATCTCAGTAAAAAGAGAGAGAGAGAGAGAAATTTTTACTTTTATTGATTAGTGCTATTCATTTTACACATTAAAGCTTAAAAACTTATAAATTACATAAAAAATTAAACACTTTTGCATAGTTTCTCAGTAATCATAAATGTTCGCATGTCTGTGAAAAACTCATGCATGACAGTTAGGTTCCAATGAAAAGTTCATGTGTGTGTGAATTCGTGCAGCTCGAGTCGCACAAGGTCAGGGTATTACTATATATATTTTATATATATATATATATATATATGTTTACGTATTTCCCTGGGTTTATGGTATTTTTACAGGCCAGCAATGGAAACTTTATTTAGTTGGCCTTGGAGTTTTGACTTACGTAAAGGGAAATCATGAAAAACAAAGAAAAAGGGGTGAATTTAGGAGCTGAAGGCTCTACTTCATAAGGAAATGTTACGTAAACACTTGGGATAAATTAAAGAATTATATTTACAAAAGAAAGCATTAGAAGGGAAAATGGGTAAGTAAACTGATAAAGGGCTGCAATACCTGAAGATCCTTCTGGAGTCTTGACTAAGGGCAAGGCACAGTCCAAGATGAGTCCACTGCAAATAGGTCCCTCTGCAAGAGAGATTTACACATTACACGTCAGTAAAGGAACAGTCTAACACTGAATATGTTTCGAGTCTGCACTGAGGGTGCCAAGGACTCGAGGAATGAATGACCACTTTACACTTGAACACAGGACATTGGAAATGGCACTGGATAAACTGGCACAAGGACAGAGGTGAAATACTGGCACTCCAATCACTCTCTAAAGGGCAAACTATTGTGACTGAAAAGTCTTTACTCGCACTTTACCTTAGGGGAAGCGGGTCTCTGGCGAAGGATGATGAGGGACGATCACACTGATGATGCACACTGTCCCTTGAGGATGACTGTCGCCTGGAGTTGGGCCGGGGGGAAGAAAGTTCTCTCAGCAAACTGTATCACTCGCCTGTGTGTATGGCTAACTGCCCTCTTCTGCACATCGACTCCTCACAAGACTAACTGCCTCCTGCCTACTGCTTACTGCCCTTTTAAGGCTGGGGCCGTGTCGTGCCATGTGCACTTCTCCTGATAGCTGGGCCGTGTGCAAATGATGTGTCATTTGCCAGGTGGTCAGCGATCGGTTGCCTCTTCCCAGGTTTCCTGTGAATAAAGACAATTCAGGCAGCTTAATTTGCCTTTAGAAAGGTTGTATTAAGCAGCTTAGTTACGCTAAGCTGCTTAGGGAGCGGCATTCAGTCTCCTATCTTTGCCCTTTTTATCCGTGTCATCTCAATATCTGTTCCAGGTAAAAGGAAGGACAGATCGAAATGTTGATAACTTTGCTCTGATATCTAGGTCAAACGCTACTCTCAATAAACAAAGGGCAAATTAGGTGGGTGGGGTGAGGCGCACTGTGCAGCAACTTCTTGTAAGTTATAATAGCTCCCCACGGAAGATAACATATGAGCCTTCATTTGGGCTTGTATGTTGATATTCAAGAAGTCGGCACAGCTGGTTAACTTTATTCTTCTCCCAACAAGAAATGGAAAAGCTTTTACTTTACTTTATCCCCACACGAAAATGGAAAGAAGCTTCACTTTATATACTTCCAACACATTAATATTAAACTACTTTAGCATGGCCCACTAATTTCTTCAAATTTACGGTTTATACGTTACAGTACTTTAAGGTTACGAGGACAAGATAATTTTGAGGCAGTTGACAAAATTTAAGAATTAATTTACATATAAGTTCCTTAATTCTAAATAAACAAGGCATGCGGTTAGTATGCCTTGAAGAGGCGGTGTAAATGATGACACAGCGTTTATTTCTGTAAATGACATCCCCTTTACGTGATATTGCAATGACGATACATAATTCGCCAACTCGACAGTTGATGGCTGACAACTTTACACTAGGGATTTTGACAGTTGTGGGTGAGCTAGAGTATTTGCGAGTTTTAATTCGTTAACTTTAAACCACGCTAACTTTATGCGTCCACTGCCCATAACTCGAGTACAGGCTATAAATAGATACTCACTCAATGTTATGACGGGATAAGCAGATAAAAGACGAGGGGTCTGGGACAAAACAGAGTTCTTGGAAGGAAAAGAAAAAAAATAATGAAAGGAAAATGAACAGGATGTTACGAATGAAGCGTGACCGTGTACTAAAGGCGGAACACACCTCTCGGATTTTACGAAGGTGTCATTTAAAATCACAAGGGCAGGAGTTTATGACTCGCGATTCATTAAAAACAAAAATAAATAAAAGAGTAAATGATGTTGGCAGAAAAGCCAAGGGTAATAGAGTGAGGTATTTACTGTGTTATGCGGGAGTTTATCGTCCTTCGCCTGTAAATTACGGCCCGGACTATCTCTCAGCCCCAGGGCTGGAAAAGGGAACCCGAAGGGCACGACTCCTTCAGGAAGAGCTGACACGCATGGCCTGTGCCAAGGTAGGGGCACAAGGGCGTCCCATTTCCCACTCTGTTATTCTCAGTGATTCATGCATTTTGTGGGGAATGGTATCCCGTATTTAATTGCCTCTTGTGGTGATAATTTAAGAAAAGATTGATAAAGAGTGATAAGGGATAGAAGTTCCAGAGGAACGGAAGAAGGTAGTGGAAGGCCTTGACATCCTCTTCTGGATTAGAGGTACCAAGACCTTCGAAAGAGGAAATGGTGGCACAGGTACCAGGAGAGCTCTAGAGCTCTTTGTAGTCTACCTGGAAATTCCCACGCCCGTGGTAATTCCGCCGCGAACCTCTCCTACAGGGACAGTCGTCCTCGGCTGGGGAATCGGAGGGCCCGAGACCGGAGGGTGGCATGGTGTGCCACCTGGGCCAGCTGCTGCAACAGCTGACGCAGGAGTTTTCGGCACTAGTTCTACCATGATCCGTCGCAGCTCTTGGAATTCATCAGCCAAGTGAGAGATGGCAGAATCCTGACTCGCGATTGCGTCTGTGACAGACTGAGGCAGAGAGGAGGCGGTCGGGGGCGGCGTGAGAGGCTCGCAGATATCAATGACCAGCTCAGGCACGGGTTGCGAGGCCGCACCTTTAGGTGAACTTCTGCTGTGGTCGAGAGGAACCGTCTCTCTTACCAACGCTGGTAGCGGTGCCAGGCCGGGGGAAGAGAGGGGGTCCTGAGTTGGACCCCTTGAATGGAGATCGGGGTTGTGCTCTGGCGCTGGCACTAAGGCAGGGCCAGGCACTATCATAGGTTTCTTGTGCTCGTCGGTCAGGACGGACGGAGCTTGGCACTGCTCGGTGCATGCAAGTGGCACTGGCAGGGATTTGGCATCTCCAGGAGGGAGATCTGATTGGGACCCTGGCACTGGCACTGAGGCAGGGCCGGGCACTGGAATTGGATCGGGAACCGATCGAGGGGGCCACTGTACATCATACTCAGGTGGCACTGGTCGGGACTGCATGTCCTCATGGTACCCAGGGGGCGCCAGTCTTGACTGAGGGAGAAGCGGGGGAGGATTACTCACGCCCGAGGAATGAGTCGGGGAATGTGGACTCCTGGATTGTCGTGATTTCTGTGGGGACTGAAAGTCCTGTCTCAGGATGACGTCATAGCCTCCAGGGAAATGGCTTGCTACTGCAAGATTGCAAAGTTTTGATTGATGAGGTCTTGTGACTCTCAATTGGACTGTAGGGAGTATCATTTTAAATTGATTTACTCCCTCGATCGTGACGAGTTTTTGTCTATTGACGATAGCTCCATAGGGAACTCTGTCCCTTCGTATGAGGGAGATTTGCGCACCCGAGTCATCAAATGCCGTGACTTGGCGCATGGGGTGGCTGCCTCAGGGAGGGGCCACATATATGGGGCCTTCCGGCGGTAGGCCCAATGACTTGGAATTTGTGATGGCTAAAGCGACGGCGGGAGTGTTTGATTTGTTATTGTTAGGGCATTTTGCCCATGAGGGAGAATGGCCGTAAACCTTGCACGCCATGCAAAGGCTCTGGCTAAAGTCTTTCCGAGCTGCCCCTGTGGAGGGTGCAGACGAGTTATTGGGTGGTTGTCCGGGAGAAAGAGGCGCTGTTTTCTTGTTTCAGCACTGCTCAGAGGAATGCCCCGTCTTCTTGCAATAATGGCAAGTTAGGGGCTTGCCCAAAGTTTCCATTCTTGGGGGAATTTGATCCTCTGAGGAGGGGCGGGGGATTTATCTTCCATGGACCCCATGGATCCTTCCTGAGGGTGGTGAGTCTCCCACATGTCTGCTATCCGGCAACACTCGGTGAGTGTTGCTGGGGCTTTTTCCACTACATGAGTGGCGAGGGCAGCTGGGGCGTAGCGCAGGAAATGCTAAAATTTAAATCTCTTGAGTACCTTGGCGCCACTAGTGGCTCCTTTGGACTCGAGCCATTTGGCTAATGCCCGCTCAGAATGGTATGCCCAATCGGACCAAGTCTGGCCTGCTTCTCTTGGCTGTTCTCTCCGTCTCCTCCACCGCTCGGGGGTAATCTCGTACACCTTAGTAACTGCTTGGTGTACAGCTTCCCAGTTTCCCCTATCCTCTGCCGAAAGGGCGTGGTAGGCAACGAGTGCCTTCCCTCCCAGGAATTTAGTGAGAACAAGGGAGAGTTCTGCGGGGAAGAGGTTGCAGCACTCCGGGACTCGTTTGGCCCTTTCAAGCCATACTTCAGTTTCGGACTCCGTCTGTTTTGGCATGAACGAGTGAGCTTGGCTGAGGGCACACATTACCGCTGCAGAAGGGGGGCTGGCGTTCTGTCATTCTAACATCTGGAGCTCATGGGCGTGCTGTCGCTCTCACTCCTCCCATTCTAGCTCCTCTCTTCTCTCATGGGCAGTTCTTTCTCTCTCTCTCTCTCTCTCTTCCCGTTCTTTCTCCCTCTCTTCCCGTTCTTTCTCCCTCTCTTCCCGTTCTCTCTCTCGTTCTTGACGTTCTAGCTCCTCTCTTCTCTCGTGGGCAATTCTTTCCTTCTCTCGCTCTTGCCGTCCTAGCTCCCTGTCTGCCTCTTGGGTGATTCTTTCTTTCTCTGAGGTGATTCTCTCTTTTTCTCGCTCTTGCCGTTCCAGCTCTCTTTCTGCCTTGGGATCGTCCACTCTCTCTTGAACCCAGTCTCTCAGAACTTGCCCTGATAGTCCCATGTCCTTTCCAGCAGACATGTAGAATTTGAAGTCCTCATTTTGTTGGGCTCTGGCAGTAGCCATCTTGAAATAATGGTTATATGGGCTGGACTTTCTAGCGAATCAAATATGTCTGAGAAGACTCAGGTTGTCTGAATAGACTCAATTGCAGGAATCTGAAACACTCAAGTGTTCAGACTGAAGGAGAATGGATCTGTCTGCATAAGACAATGGATCAGTAAGTCTGAGGAGACTTTGTTAAAACTTAATACATTTGAGTAAGATGTGGTTGTTCGTAGCGAACGAATTTTTAATATGCGTCTCGGAAGACGTAACTGGATTTTATGTCACGCTTGGACTTGGCCGGCTGTAGCGTGAAATTAAGGCATTGTTCTAACGAACTAGAATGATCAGTCCCTTGAGGGCTTAGATGTGTGTGAAATACACTAATATAGTGTCCCAAAAGGACTTGATTTTGGGTTTTCCTGTAGGAATTAGAAATTCTCGCCTCTTGCGACATAGAATTTTTAGGAGTCTCTTAAGACTTGGAATTTGGTTTTTTCCAGGGAATTAGAAATTCTCGCCTCTTGCGATGCAGAATTTTTAGGAGTCTCTTAAGACTTGGAAGTTGGTTTTCCCGTAGGAATTAGAAATTCTCGCCTCTTGCGACGTAGAATTTTTAGGAGTCTTTTAAAAAGACTTGGAATTTGGTTTTCCCGTAGGAATTAGAAATTCTCGCCTCTTGCGACATAGAATTTTTAGGAGTCTCTTAAGACTTGGAATTTGGTTTTCCCGTAGGAATGAGAAATTCTCGCCTCTTGCGATGCAGAATTTTTAGGAGTCTCTTAAGAATTGGAAGTTGGTTTTCCCGTAGGAATTAGAAATTCTCGCCTCTAGTGACGTAGAATTTTAGGAGTCTTTAAGACTTGGAATTTGGTTTCCTGGAATTAGGAATTAAAAATTTCGCCTCTTGCAACGTAGAATTTTTAGTAGTCTCTTAAGACTTGAATGGTGACCTGTCCCTTAGGACTTAAAAATTACTAACGGGATAAAACCCCCAAAAAAATATGTGCTGAGAGTGGCTCGAGTAGGGACAGTTCTAAAAGCAACAAACTACTCAGGAATGAATGAAAGAGGGTACACACGTGGGAAGGGGGGTTGGGGGGTGTTGAAGGTCGTCTGACACTCACTGGAGTTATTTTTAGATTCTGTGTGAATGGACCCGTCTATTTATAGACCGTGTGGGACGAGGGGATAACAGTAAAAATGACCTCGTAGTTTTCCCTAGAAGCGGAGTTCAAATTTCACTTTTCTAACACCTAATTCGAGTTTTAACTAAACTGAGAGAGAGCAATGCGAGCTGATTTCGTCTTGTCCCACGTGGGAATTTATTCGCGCCTAAATAATTCGCTAATCCGAAATGCAAAGTAAAATTTTACACAGAGAAATTTCACACTATTCCTCGAAGCAAAAATATGGCAAAGATTTTAACACAGGAATTTCGCACTATTCCTCGAAGCAAAGAATGGTTATCACTGGTTATTTCCTAATTATCTATCCTGAAAGGCATGCATTAATGAATCTAATATGGCAGTTCTCTTCTCTCAGTGAATACATGTGTCCATATTCCTAATTCCTAGGAACAGTCATGATTGTAAAAGAAAATTTTGCTAAGATAAACACATTACTTACTTGGAACTCTCTTAGTCTGTGCTCTTGGTAACAGGTTCGGAATTTGTCTCGCATCCAGCTTAGCTTTGCCAATAGCTGATCTGGCGAGTTGCAAATGCAATGAAGCAACGATAGAGGGGACAATGCAACTGCTAAACGAGATCTAAGGCCAGGTCGCCATTTTTATGTATTTCCCTGGATTTATGGTATTTTTACAGGCCAGCAACGGAAACTTTATTTAATTGGCCTTGGAGTTCTGACTTACTTAAAGGGAAGTCGTAAAAAACAAAAAGGGTTGAATTTAGGAGCTGAAGGCTCTACTTCATAAGGAAATGTTACGTAAACACTTGGGATAAATTAAAGAATTATATTTACAAAAGAAAGCATTAGAAGGGAAAATGGGTAAGTAAATTGATAAAGGGCTGCAATGCCTGAAGATCCTTCTACTGGAGTCTTGACTAAGGGCCAAGGCACAGTCCAAGATGAGTCCACTGCAAATAGGTCCTTCTGCAAGAGAGATTTACACATTACACGCCAGTAAAGGAACAATCTAACACTGAATATGTCTCGAGTCTGCACTGAGGGTGCCAAGGACTCGAGGAATGAATGACCACTTTACACTTGAACACAGACATTAGAAATGGCACTGGATAAACTGGCACAAGGACAGAGGTGAAATACTGGCACTCCAATCACTTTCTAAAGGGCAAACTGTTGTGACTGAAAAGTCGTTACTCGCACTTTACCTTAGGGGAAGTTGGTCTCTGGCGAAGGATGACGAGGGACGATCACACTGATGATGCACACTGTCCCTTGAGGATGACTGTCGCCTGGAGTTGGGCCGGGGGGAAGAAAGGTCTCTCAGCAAACTGTATCACTCGCCTGCGTGTATGGCTAACTGCCCTCTTCTGCACATCGACTCCTCACAAGACTCCCCCTCGACATGAGACCACCTTGACGTGGTGAGGGGGCTCTTGAACCCCAGGAATTTGTTTCTGGGTTTGAGTCCAAGAGTCTCATATACCATCATATATTATTTTGGATTAAATTTGTGGAATTTTCCACGTTTAGTAAAATTTACTGGACCCGATAAACAGGAAAAGATATCATAGCTGGGAATGGGTTTATATCCGAAGCTAAATAGTGAGAACTGTGGTAGGACCATCAACTGCCCGATAATGTTCAGACCGAGAGTTACCAGACTGGTAGCTCGGAAGTATTTGTTAGGACTGGACCACGGATTCCAGGGGGGTCTGGTTCTATGGATAGGACTCTTGGCATTCTATCCGGTTTGCCCATACCATGATTAGGGTGGGGATGATTGTATTCTTGTAATACTCTCAGTCCTAGCAAGCAGGTTTGGCTTACACTTGAGCCACTCTAATCATGTTGTGCCATCCCCTTTGGGGTAGGGTAGGGAGCGGACATTTGGGAGTCAGTTCTCACTTGTGCCATTGGTGGAAGAATAAAACTCCATGAAAAGCTGATGATATCTTTTTAAGGTTTTCAGGTTATTTTTTTTTCTCCTCCCTCAAATCTTTATGCAAAGTGAAAATAAAGATTCGAGTACCCTGGGCCCTTTGATGGTAGTGACTCGGCACAGATGACGACCGATGGAACCTCTTGTAACAACCTTTCTTTGGAAAAAACAATAAAGAATCCAAATATAATCACACTGGAACCTTATGCTCCAGTACACAACAAATCAAAAAAAAGTAAATATCATCTTGACCCAACCTTGACTCACTTCGACTCCCTCTTTGGGAGTGGAAGTTGGTCAAGGTTTCTAACCATGGAAACAGAACAGCAAATCTCAGCCCTAAAGTTAGAAAACTTATTATTAAAACGACACTCAACGACAGAAATGTCGTTTAGACAAATAAAAATGAAGACGTGGCTTATAGAAGCCACAACAAAAAACCAGTCTGAGGAGTATCTATCAATAAGAAGTGTTGACAGTGTAAATGTAAAAGTAAAGAAGCATGACACTATGAATAGCATTCAGGGTACTATTGTACTTCCTGAAAATAATGACGAACCGGTTGACAAAAATATACTGTTGGACTTTCTTAACCCTTAAACGCCGAGCCTCTATTTACAAAAACGTCTCCCGTATGCCGGCGGCGTTCGGGAGTTAGTGCCGAAGGGGAAAAAAAGTTTTTTTCAAAAAATCACAGCACGCTTAGTTTTTAAGATATAAGAGTTCATTTTTGGCTCCCTTTTTTGTCATTGCCTGAAGTTTAGTACGCAACCATCAGAAATTAAAAAAAATATCATTATCATATATAAATATGAAATATATGACAGCAAAAAAATTTTTTCATATATAATTTTATACAAATTTGAGCAAAACGGTTAAAGCTAACGGGTTATTTTGTTTTTCTTTGTATTGTACACTAAATTGCAATGAAATAACATATTGTAAAACGATCAAAGCAACACAGAGAAAATATTATCACGTGAATGTGCGGATGTAAAAAAATGTTTTTTTCAAAAATTCACCATAAATCGAAATATTGTGCTAGAGACTTCCCGTTTGTTGAAAAATGAAGGTAATTGATTGAATATTACTAGACTGTGAGTGTTTTAGCTTACAATTGCAGTTTTTGACCATTTCGGTCGATTTGAAGTTGACAAAGTCGAATTTTTTCTATTTATCGTGATTTATATGAAAATATTTCAAAACTGATAAAAGCTACAACCATGAGCTATTTTCTGTTGTATTCTACATGAAATTATATACATTTTCATATATAAAAGTTTATGTATTGACTAATGTAAAACGATGCAAACATTACGACAACATGATGAAAGAAAAAGTTGCAAGCACAGACGTAAGGAAAAAGTTTTTTTTTTTTTCAGAAATTCACCATAAATCGAAATATTATGCTAGAGACTTCCAGTTTGTTGCAAAATGAAGGTACATGATTGAATATTACTAGAATGTAAGAGTTTTAGCTTATAATTGCGTTTTTACCATTTCGGTCAAGTTAAAAAGTTGACCGAAGGTTGAAATTTTGGCAGTTATCGTGATTTATATGAAAATATTTCAAAACTGATAAAAGCTACAACCATGGGTTATTTTCTGTTGTATTCTACAATGTGCGCACATTTCCATATATAAAACTTTATGTAACGACTTATATAAACGGTGCAAACATTACGACAACGCGAATTAAAGAAATGGGCGTAGGGAAAAAGTTTTTTCAAAAATTCACCATAAATCGAAATATTGTGCTAGAGACTTCCAATTTGTTGCAAAATGAAGGTAAATGATTGATTATTACTGGAATGTAAGAATTTAGCTTACAATTGCATTTTTACCAAAAGTCAAAGTTGACCGAAGGTTGAAATTTTGGCAGTTATTGTGGTTTATATGAAAATATTTCCAAACTGATAAAAGCTACAACCATGGGTTGTATTTTGCTGTATTTTACATGAAATTGCGCACATTTTCATATATAAAACTTTATGTAACGGCTAATATAGAACAGTGCAAAAATTACGACAAAATGACAAAAGAATTTCTGAAATTTTCGGCGAGTTCATCACGGCGTAAGGAAAAAGTTTTTTTTCAAAAATTCATCATAAATCGAAATATTGTGCTAGAGACTTCCAATTTGTTGCAAAATGAAGGTACATGACTGAATATTACTAGAATGTAAGAGTTTTAGCTTACAATTGCATTTTTGATCATTTCGGTCGAGTCAAAGTTGACCAAAGGTTGAAATTTTTTAATCGGCGAACGTCCACTTGACACCCAACAGACAATTTTAGTCGACGTATGATATGTCCAGTAGGCTTTTAAGGGTTAAAATGAGATATACCAAAATCCAAGACTGTGAGGTATATATAATACCAAGTAAACAAAATAATAAAGCATTAAGAATTGCAAAAATAAAATTTGAGGGTCAAGAGTTACCTCAAAAATAAAAATTTTGGGCCAAAATAGAGAACTGAGACCTTATGTTCCCAAACCGCTACAATGTCAAAATTGTAGTAAGTATGGACACACAAAGAAAAAACTGTCGTAATGAAATGTGCATATTGTGGATCGGACAAACATGCCACACAATGGAAATGTAGTGAACCAAAATGTGTAAACTGTGGACAGGATCATCATGCTAGGTCCAAGGAGTGTGTGTACTACATATGCAATACAATTACAGGGAAAAGTAAATCTCAAGAAAAAATTAATAATTTAGAAAGTAAATCAAGAAAAATAAAATGGTAAAAAAAAAATGTAAAAAAAAAAACAGGTACAAATGAGATTGATAATATTTTATCCAATTCATTTGAAATATTAATGCAGATAGAAACACAGGAGGATGCTGCTACTAAAGTAACAGAAGAGGGTAGAGATAGACAGGAAATTAAAGATAAAAAAAGGCCTTTGGAGAGAACACCACCCAAAACGAAGAAACCAACTATTATTAGAGAAATATCAGTTAAACCAAAGATAAAGGAGATGAAAAAGGAACAAAAACAAAAACAAGCTAAGAATATACCTTTATCTCCTAAAATAATAATAGAAACTACGAAGGCAAATGTTGGGAACACTGAAGAAGTGAAAGAGAATCATACCATAGATGATGATGATTATGTCAAGGGAGAAGAGATTACTCCTTCTCCAGTAATTGGTACAAGAGCAAATGAAAAGAGAAATACACATGATAATACTTGTGGATGTAATGATTGTTTCATTGAATTATGCAATAACAACAAAAGCATAACAAAAGATGGTTTAACAAACATTATAAGAAATTTTATGAAATATAGAAAAAAAGAAAACACAGATTTGAGTAACCATGAAAAAGGGTGCATGTGCATTGAGCACTTAGTCTATTATAAGGAAAAACAGATGAATGTCGTGAGTAAATTATTAGAAAAATTCCAAATTGATAATACAAAAAAAGAGAGTAAAACTCGACCACTATAAAAAATATTTTCAATAGTTATATTATACAATGGAACGTAAATGGTCTACAGACCAGATTACACCTAGGAGAAATACAACGGTTATTAAAAGAATATGAACCAATGATATTATGTTTGCAACATGTCAACAAAACAATATTAACGATAGGTAAATATACCTTAGCATCTGCATCAAGAGAGGAAGAAGGAAATTTAGGTACTGCTATATATGTACATAACAAAGTATGTTATGACAAAGTACCTGTAAACTTTACTGATCTGCAAACGTCGAGTATTAGAATACGAATAAAAACGATAATTATGTAATTCATAATTTGTACAATCAACCTAATAAAAATTATGACGTTGACAAACTCAAAGAATTACTTAATAATACTAAGGAACCAATGTTAATAGTAGGAGATTTTAATGCCCACAACCCAATGTGGGACTGTAATTGTACAGAATCAAATAGAGCAGGAAATAAAATAGAGGAATTCATAGATTCATATGACATGTGCTGTATAAATGATAATGAAATCAGCACATATTTTTTTCTAAAACACATGGAACATATTCCTCAATTGACCTAACTCTATGTACAACAAACATAGTAGACAGATTGGACTGGAATACAGTAGATGACTTGCATACAAGTGATCATTTCCCCATATTAATTTCTTTATTACAAAATAACCCCACCAAACATGCCCTCGATATAACATTTATAAAGCAGATTGGGAACAATATGAATTCCACACCAGGAATATCCCACCATTCGAATATTTGAAAGACCATAATGAAACTAATAAATTTCTTGTTGATTTCATTACAAATGCTGCTGATAAACCAATACCAAAATCCAAATCTCATGCAACAAAACACAAAGTCCCATGGTGGTCTGAAAAACTAACAGAATTTTAATAAAAATAAAACACCAAATTGGAAGACGACTAAATAATTTGAATAGAAAATTCAGTAAATTAAACAAAACGTTACCGATATTAGAAGGAACCTTACAAAAACTGACTATATTATTATTAGAAATTGATACATTAAAACCTCTGTATAATAAAATATCTGCAAAGTTTAAAAGAGAAGTAATACAAGGAAGAATCATTTCATGGAAAAAATATGTATCAGATATCTCTAAAAATACTCCCATACAAAAAATATGGGAAAAATTCAGGAAAATAAATGGTACCCATGTTAAACCACCTAGACATGCCATAATAAAAGATGGGAAAAGAATACTTGATCCTAAAGAAATTAGTAATGTAATAGGTGAAAATTTAGCAAAAGTAAGTAGCAACAAAAATTTAGATGAGCATTTCCGCACAAAGAAAAATAATATAGAATTAATAACAATAAATTTTGAAACAGTAGAAGATATATATTATAATAGAAAATTTAATATGGAAGAGCTAGAATTTGCTCTGTTGAACAGCAATAAATCTGCCCCTGGAGGTGACAATATTTGTTTTGAAATGATATGCCATTTAGCACCTTTGGCAAAGACATACTTGTTAGAGTTTTATAACCACTTATGGCTTAGAAATTTATTTCCTGATGAATGGCGTAAAGCTATAATTATTCCAATCCCCAAACCTGGAAAAGAGCCCAGTAATGTAAACAATTACAGACCAATTTCTTTAACAAGTTGTTTGTGCAAATTACTAGAGAAAATGGTAAATGCTCGACTAACATGGCACATTCGAGAAAATAAAATTTTAACTCCCAATCAGTTCGGTTCACAGTGTAACAGATCTACATTAGATTCTCTCTGTAACTTAGAAGACCATATACGAAGAGGTTTTGAACGAAAACAAATTACTGTAGCTGTCTTTTTGACATTGAAAAACCATATGATACTACATGGAGGTATGCTATATTAAAAACTTTACAAAACAACAACATCTGTGGACATTTACCTAGGTTTATACAAAACTTTTTGACAAATCGCAGTTTTCAGGTGAGAATTGATGATGTTCTGTCAAGAACATTTCCTCTTGAAAATGGTGTTCCACAGGAAGCGTCCTTAGTGGCACACTGTTTACTTTAGCAATTAATGATATCAGTAAAAATCTACCTATTGGTATTAAAAGTAACCTGTATATGGATGATTTTGCCATATATTATTCAGCATCTCGAATAAAACATGCAGAACGAATCATTAATAAAAGCATAGTAAAAATAGATGAATGGGCTTTATCTGTAGGCTTTAAATTTTCCATAGATAAAACCCAAGCAATCATGTTTTATAAAAACAAAAAATGGAAAAAAGGAGAAGAAATAGACTTAAAAATCAGAAACCATAGTATACCAATTGGCCAAACAGCAAAATTTTTGGGATTAGTATTTGATACTCACATGAACTGGAAAGCCCACATAACATACATGAAATCAAAATGTAAAAGAGCATTAAACCTAATTAAAAAACTGTCGAACACTACTTGGGGAGCCGATAGACATACCCTTACTTTATTGTATAAAGCAACAGTGCTGTCTATTGTTGATTATGGAAGTGAAATATATGGCTCTGCATCAGACGCAAAGCTGAAAACGGTAGACCCAGTTCATAATGAAGGTCTTAGAATATGTTCAGGAGCTTTTCGATCATCACCAACATCATCTTTACAAGTTGAATGTGGTGAACTACTCTCTCTCTCCATAGAGAGCTAGTAACGATGAAGAGTGCTCTGAGAATTCAGACAAATGATTCTCCAACCAAAAAATTATTTGGATTAAGAGATGTGTTTATAAACAATCATCCACCTTCTTTCCCAATTAGAGCTAGAAGATTGTTTGAGTCGCTAAATATGTATATACAATTACCTGTAATGTTAAAATTGCCTCCTCCTTGGACAATGAATAAAATGAGAATTTGTACACACTTGAAATATTTATCAAAAAATCATTCATATACTCCAGAATACCAAAGACAACATGCAGTAGAGCATATAATCCGAAAAGGTCCACATTACGCAATATACACTGACGGATCTAAATCACAATACGGAGTGGGATATGCTGCGGTATCCCAAAACAAAACGTATCAGTTCTCTCTCCCAGACAAAGCCTCTGTATTTACAGCTGAGTTATGTGCAATAGTATCAGCCATAAAAATAATTAGAGAAGTCTCATATAATAATTTTGTAATTTATAGCAACTCCAGAAGTGCTATAGAAACTATTCAAAGCTGTAATCAAAAAAATAATATTGTACAACATATAAAGTTCTCACTCCATAAATTGTATAATAAAGGAAAAAAATATTGAAATATGTTGGATCCCTGCCCATGTAGGGATTAAGGGAAATGAAGAGGCTGATAAAGCAGCTAAAGAAGCGGTCCACATGACAAGAGTAAATGTAGACATCCCTATCAGTGACTATACAAGATATATAAAAACAGTCATTGTAAAAAAATGGCAAAATATATGGAACGAAGAACCTGAAAATAATAAATTAAAACAGATAAAATCCAGTGTTGGAAAATGGAGTTCGTCATATCAGAGAGAGAGACAAGCACAAGTAATTCTGACACGTCTTCGAATAGGCCATACTTGTTTGACACATGGACACTTAATGAACAGTCCATGTGGCCCTCTTCCCAAATGCCCAGATTGCAATGTGCTGATAACAGTTAAGCATATACTGTGTGAATGTCCAAAATATAACCTGCAGCAATTATCAAATTTTGGAAATAGACTGATAGAAGAAATTTTGTCAGAATCTTCAACATTCTCAGTAGCACCCATCTGAATGTTTATGAGAAGCTGCAAATTAATTGGAAAAATATAAAAAAAAAACAATCAAACAGTATAATGAATTTTAAAACAAGTAAATTTTATGATTTTACCTAATTTATTTTGAATTTTGATATACCTTTTTAGTGAGTATGTATGGAAGCATGAGTTTAAATGTATTTATTGTGTGTGTGTGTTCCAGTATGAAAGCGTATGCCTTTTTACAGCTTTTAATTTCATTTTCATACATCATCATTGACAAGTGACCTATTAGGTCCCAGTGCTAGGCTTCTAGCCTAGACTTGTCATTCCATCCTAATCCTTCGGGCCAGCCCTATGAGAGCTGATGTCAGCTCAGTGGTCTGGTTAAACTATTTTAATAATAATAATCCTCACAAGACTAACTGCCTCCTGCCTACTGCTTTTAAGGCTGGGGCCGTGTCGTGCCATGTGCACTTCTCCTGATAGCTGGGCTGTGTGCAAACAATGTGTGATTTACCAGGTGGTCAGCGTTCGGTTGCCTCTTCCCAGGTTTCCTGCGAATAAAGACAATTCAGGCAGCTTAATTTGCTTTTGGAAAGGTTGTTTTAAGCAGCTTAGTCGGGCTAATTAGGGAGCGGCGTTCAGTCTCCTATCTTTGCCCTTTTTATCCGTGTCATCTCAATATCTATTCCAGGTAAAAAGAAGGACAGATCGAAATGTTGGTAACTTTGCTCTGATATCAGGTCAAACGCTACTCTCAATAAACAAAGGGCAAATTATGGGGGGGGGGGGCAAGAGGAGGCGCACTGTGCAGCAACTTCTTGTAAGTTATAATATATATGTATATATGTGTGTGTGTGTGTATATATATATATATATATATATATATATATATATATATATATATATATATATATATATATATATTTATATAGTAAACCCTGTATTCGCGGGGGATGCGTACCACACACCCCCACGAATAGCTAAAACCCGCGAATACTTAGATCCCTTCTAGAACTGCCTATTTTGATAGTTCAAACAGACAAAAAACAAACTAAAAATACTTATACAGGTATTATCCTACTTACGATGGGGTTAGGTTCCAAAAAAACTATCGTTTGTTGGAAAAAACGTGAGAAACACCAAAACGTATCTTGAACATAGCTTAGCCTACACTAGGGTATTCAGTACCATGTATACATATATAGTGGCCTAGCCTACACTATAAAGTATACTCTATACATACTCAGTATAGTAATTACTAATATCAACTGATTCTGGAGGTTTATGCAAAGTGACTTATGATAATTCATTGCAAAGAGAAATTGAATAACACACAAGAATTAGCTTAGCCTACACTGTGGTATACTGTATACATAAACGGTAGCTTAGCCTACATTATATTGTACTCTATAATCACATATCGTATTATACAAATGTCAACATAATGAGTATGCATCTTTTCCATGGATCTTTTAAAATGTTATGGCTTAATTCACTGTATCCAATAATATTGTATGTATTCATATATTGCTTTGGTGTTATAAGTTGCAGTCATAGCGATCAATGTTTTCGTTTGGAAATTGTTTATGCAGTGTTTATTTCGCCGTATTTAATTCAGTTCAGAGCACTTTTCTTGCTTCTAGTTAGCGTAAATGTATCTCTAGATACTTTATTTATATGGGGCAAGGTTATTTTTCGTTATACGAAGTGTTTTTAAGTCAAAATATAGCTAAAATACATCTCGTTGTGAAATTATCTATTATTTTCATTAGTAGATGATGATGGCCGTGTGGGGCGCATTTGTTTTGTGTTTGAGATGCAGGTGTTCTTTTGAAAGATATGGCTGGTCCTTGTTTTTCGCTCTTGCTATTGCCCACCTGCATCGACTTTGGTGGGCTTGACCTCTGGAACACTTAGTTCAGAAGGGGACAGAGGCGTTATCCCGAGTTCTGACATATTCCTATTCCCAGTCTGATATATGATGGGGGATTCCAGAACCTTCAAATATTGTTTCCAGTTTCCTCCTGACTTTTGACTGCCAATGAGGGAATTCTGGAATCCCCCATGAGGGATCAAAGTACAGACAGGAATCTGTGAGAAGGATGCGGGATAATGTGCCAATCTCAAGCAAATGGTTTTTGCGGTCACGCCTACCATACCTGATGTATGTGGATACCAGAGAATTGAACAATGACACACCCGCATATGCCATGTAAGTAGGTTTGCCACCTACCAAATATCCACATTCACCTTACCCCCTAAAAACAGTGCGAAAATTATCTATACTTCCTAGGCTGAAAGTATCAAAACAATTCAACACTTTGTGTTCAAATGTATATAGGCAGTCCCCGGTTATCAGCGATCCTGTTTTATGGCACTAGTCTAGCGACGACGATAATTGAATTTTCAACACCGATTCCTGGTTATCGGCGCCAATCTCCAGTTATCGGCACCGGTCCCCAATTATCGGCGCCGATAACCGACGATCAGCGCTATTATCGTCAGTTTTCAGTTGTCGGTGATTTTCGGTTATCATCACACTGTCGGGAATGGTACCCCGCCGATAACCGGGGACTGCCTGTACAGTAAATCCCCCGTATTCATGGTCTCAGGATTCGTAGACTCGCCTATTCGCGGATTTCTCTGGAACATATTCGCTGAAAATTCGCCCATTCACGGTATTTTTCACTGAGAAATATTCACTAATTACTTTGCTTTCATCTCATTTTCATGACTAAATGCACTCTTTGCGATAAAACTATTAAAATACTCGGGTAGTGTTCGAGTTATGATAATTCGATTTTGCAATTGGGTAAGCAATTAATACCAATATGACAATATTTATAAAATATTTTTAAATTTCCCATGGGTGCACGGAGCAGTGTACAGTCAAGTAGCGAGAGAGACCAAATTACAATAGACCAACATCTTTTCCTCCATCTCTTTATTAAAAAGTAAAAGAGAATGATACAAGTATTGTTAGTAATGTTATACTCTTGCGTAAATGCGTATAGCCATAAACAACCAACCGAGAAACTGTTGTTTTGCTTATCACCGAATTGGATAACAACAGCCATTTTGCCTGTATTTCAACCATTGTATGGTAATACACAATTAGCGTAGGTTATAGTACAAATGACGCTAGGTAGAATAGGACTGATATATTTTTTACATTATACCCTTATTTGGTATGGATAAAAGATCTGCCAAATTTAAGCTGCAAGTTGTAGCTGAATTTGAGAAAACAGTGTTCAAACTGCTAATGACTATACTGTAAATTATTATGCATCGGCAACATGGATGAAACTCGACCATAATTAAAATTGGAGAGAGAGTATTTTAATCAAAACTATTGAGCATGAAAGAACACATTACTGCGATTTTTACTCCAATAAACGATAAATACGTAAAGCTCGTATTATGATGAAATCAATTGAAAATAGCGAACAGAATCTTGATTTTTTTTTTACACAAAACAAATGCCCCCAAATGGCCATCATTATCTATTAACGAAAAAATAGCTAAATTAATTTCACAACGGGATGCCTTTAAGTTATATTTAAAAACACTGTATAGCGAAAAATAACCTTTCCCCATGTAAATAAAGTATCTAGAGATTCATTTACGCTAACTAGTAGCAAGAAAAGCTCTCTGAACCGAGTTAAATATGGCAAAATAAACACCGTGTAAACGATTTCCAAACTAAAACACTGATTGCTATGATTGCAATTCATAATACAAAAGCAATATAAGAATATATACAGTATTATTGGATATAGTGAATTAAGGCATAACATTTTAAAAGATCCATGGGAAAGATGCATATTTGTTATGTAAACGTTTGTATAATACGATATGTGAATACAGTAAACCCCCATAATCCCGTTCTCACGATTCGCGGACTCACGTATTCACGGATTTCTCTTTGGAACGTATCTACCCATTATTTGCAGAAAATTCCCCTATTCGCGGTATATTTCAATGAGAAATATTCACTAAATACTGTATTTTCATCTCATTTTCATGACTAAAACTTTTTGTGATAAAACTATTAAAATGCTCGAGTTACGATAATTCATCTTATGATAATTCGATTTTGCAGTGGGGTAAGCAATTATTACCAATACGACAATATTATATATAAAATATTTTTAAATTTCGCGTGGGCGCAGGCAGCAGCGTGATCAGGCAGTGAGAGAGACCAAATTACAATAGACAACTTTTCCTCCATCTCTTTATCCCATCTTCTAGTTAAAAAAGTAAAATAGAATGATAAAAGTAATGTTAGTAACGTTATACTCTTGCGTAAATGCGTACAGCCATAAACAACCGACTGAGAAACTGTTGTTTTGCCTATAACTGAATCAGATAACAACAGCCGTTTACCTGGTATTTCAACCATCGTATGGTAATAAACAATTACCGTAGGTTATAGCACAAATGACGTTAAGTAGAATAGAACTGATATATTTTTCATTATACTCTTATTCAGTATGGGTAAAAGATCTTCAAGGAAATATACTGCTAAATTTAAGCTGCAAGTTGTACCTGAAGCTGAGAAAACAATGTTCAAGCTGCTAGTGACTATACTGTAAATTATCATGCATTGGCAACATGGATGAAACTTGATCGTTATTAAAATTGGAGAGAGTATTTTAATCAAAACTACTGGGCATGAAAGAACAAATTGCCGTTATTTTTACGCCGATAAGCGATAAATACATAAATCTCATATTATGATGAAGTCAAGTGAAAATAACAAAACGGAATCTTGAATTTTTTTTACACAAAACAAACGCCCCCAAACAGTCATCATCAGTCGTCATCTATTAACGAAAATAGATAAATTAATTTCGCACAAGGCGTATTTTAGTTATATTTTGACTTGAAAACACTTCATATAATGAAAAGTAACCTTGCCCCTTATAAATAAAGTACCTAGACTCTAGAGATTCATTTATGCTAACTTGAAGCAAGAAAAGCACTCTGAACTGAGTTAAATAAAGCAAAATAAACACAGCATAAACATTTCCAAACCAAAACACTGATCGCTATGAATGTAATTTATAATACAAAATCAATATAAGAATATACACAATATTATTGGATACAGTGAATTAAGGCCTAACATTTTAAAAGATCCATGGAAAAGATGCTTATTTTTTATGTTGACGTTTGTATAATACAATATGCGAGTATAGAGTACAGTATAATGTAAGCTATGCTACCATGCATGTATACAATATACCATAGTTGTTATTCATTTTCTATTTGTATTGAATTATTATAAGTCACTTTGCATGAACCTCCAGAATTAGGTGATATTAATAATTACTATACAGTGTATGTAAAGTGTATATTTTATAGTGTAGGCTAGGCTACCATATACAGTGTATGTATCCAGTACATGGTACCGAATACCCTAGTATAGGCTAGGCTATGTTTGGGATATGGTTTGGTATTTCTTTTGTTAGTTGGAAAAAAACGATGGTTTTTTTTTTTTTTTTTTTCAAACCTAACCCCATCGTAAGTAGGATAATACCAGTATAAGAATTTTTCATTTGTTTTGTGTGTGTTTGAACTATCAAAATAGGCAGTTCTAGAAGGGTTCTAAGTATTTGCGGGTATTAGCTATTCATGGGGGCGGTTGTGGTACTCATCCCCTGCGAATATGGGGGTTTACTGCATAGAGTACAGTATAATGTAGGGTAGGCTGCCATATATGTATACAATATACCATAGTGTAGGCTAAGCTAAGTCTTGTTTGTTATTCAATTTCTCTTTGTATTGAATTATCATAAGTCACTCTGCATGAACCTCCAGAATTAGCTGATAACTGTACTGTGTATGTATAGAGTATAAGTTATAGTGTAGGCTGGGCTACCATATGTGTATATATGGTATCGAGTACCCTAGTGTAGGCTAGGCTATATTCGAGATACGTTTTGGTATTTCCTAGTTTTTTCCAATGAACGATGGGTTTTTTTTGGAACCTAACCCCATCGTGAGTAGGATAATACCTCTATAAGCATTTTTAGTTTCTTTGTGTCTGTTTGAATTATCAAAATAGTTAGTTCTAAGTGTTTTTAGAAGGGTTCTAAGTATTCGCGGGCTTTAGCTAGTCGTGGAAGCGGGTGTAGTACGCATCCCCCATGAATACTGGGGGTTTACTGTAATCTCCAAGAGTATTCTTCATTGTAATGAGGCTCAAGGGAAAAAAATTGTTTTATTTTAGCTTTTCAGCCTAAACCTGTATAAAATATGCACTTTATACAGCATACAAAGATTGTAATATTTCTCTCTGAGGAGATTTCCAGTTTGGCAGTAGTTGCACTAAAAAGAAAAACTAGTGGCCTCTGTTTTTACCGGGTGCATATTCTCTCTCTCTCTCTCTCTCTCTCTCTCTCTCTCTCTCTCTCTCTCTCTCTCTCTCTCTCTCTCTCACATTAATTGCAAGTAACATGGCATTCTTTCATTGACCGAACATATCAGTGTTATGAAAGTGACAGAGGATTTTTCAGCTTTCAGGCTTATGAAAATATAATGTAAAAATACTTGAACAATTAAATTCAGTTATTACAAGAATTTACAAGAATATATAATCAACAGAAATCATTTATTGCTGAACTATAAAGTGTAACTAATATAAAAAGGAACTATATTCGGTTAATATATTTGTGTATGTACTAATTTCAGCGTATTATAATATTCTCACAAAGCATTGATAAATCTGAATATAGAAAACTATGTATGCCATTTCTTGTCAACTGAGTGCTTGGCCATTGCTAAAATATCATCCAGAAATAAGATCGATATATTATTCAGTGATCTGTCATTCCAAACAACTATTGCTTAAATAAAAAAATTAGTTTGTACTCATATAATCATTGCAAAATCATTGAAGTATATTGGATTACTTGTGCATATTTTCACACATTCATATCAGAGTTGGGCAGTAGGTTGGCCCTATCTAAAAACTGATACCCGTTAAAGTAAGCTTTAGAGAAAATAAGGCACACAGGTGCATATTCTTTTAGCCAATGGAATGCAAATTAATCACCTGTGAAATATGAGAGCTTTTGCTGTAGGTGTAGAGTACATGGATTCACACACGCACACACACTATACACACGTGTGCGTGCGTGTCATGTGTATGATCCCACGCACTTTATACCTACTCTATACTTATGCCAAACCTAATGTCGACCAACTTGGTAGAAAATGGAGGGATATATAATATACTGTATATATATGTGTATATATATACAGGCAGTCCCTGGTTATTGGCAGGGTTCCGTCTCTGAGGGTGTGATGATAACCGAAAATCGGCAATTTCGGCACCTTTTGGGGGTTATCGGTGCCGAAAAGCGCCGATTTTCAGTTATCGGCGCCTGTGTTAGGTATGTAATCGGCGCCGATAAGCGGAAATCAGCGATTTTGGGCGTCAAAAATTGCCGATTTTCATCGCTAGACAAGCCCCATAAAACCGAATCGCTGTTAACCGAGCCCGCCATTAACCGGGGACTGCCTGTATAAGTATATATATTATATATACAGGCAGTCCCCGGTTTACGACGGGGGTTCCGTTCTTACGCCGCGTCGTAAGCCGAAAATCGTAGTAAACCGAAAAATCGTCAAAAATCCTAAGAAAACCTGACTTTTAATGTTCTGGGTGTATTGAAAACGATGTAAACTGCATTTTTATTGAGTTTTTCATCAAAAAACCCTCCAAATTTTTATTATTCTGCTGTTTTGGAGCCATATTTCTTCCTTTGGATTGGCGTAGGACGCATCGTAACCCTGGAACATGTGTTGTAAACTGGGAAACAATTTCTGATGAATATATCTGAAAAGCGTCGTAAACTCGGAACGTTGTAAGCCGGACCCGTCGTAAACTGGGGACTGCCTGTATGTGTATACAGTGAACCCCCCGTATTCGTGGGGGATCGTCCCACACCCCCCTGCGAATAGGTCAAATCCGTGAATGCTTAAAACCCCTCTAAAGACACTTAGAACTGCCCATTTTGATAGCTTAAACACAGGAAAACCCTGTAAAAATGCTTATACCTGAATATTTTAATAGTTTTATCACAAAAAAATTATATGAAAATACAGTAATTAGTGAATATTTCTCAGTGAAAAATACCATGACCTGGCGAATTTTCCTTGAATGATGGCTAGATATGTTCCACAGAGAAACCGCGAATGCATGAGTCCATGACGTTGACTTTTAAATACGGGTGAAATATATATATATATTATATAATATATATATATATATATATATATATATATATATATATATATATATATATATATATTTATATATATATAATAATATATATATATATATATATATATATATATATATATATATATATATATATATATATATATATATATATATATATATATATATATATATATATATTATATATATATATATACAGGTTGACCATAGGTTGACCATCACTAATCCGGCAATCAGTAGTCCGGAACAATCAGCAATCCGGCACAAATTTTGGCTAGGGTAATTTCCAATGTTTCAGCACTAATTTTCAAATTTCGAATTCCGGTCGCTGTGCTAACTTATTCGCTCATGGCTGCTTCGATTTGGTGGCGGTGTGCTGCATCAACAAACTGATAGCCTAGCCTACATTATACTGAACTCTATTCACATATTAACAGTATTATACAAACATCAACATAACAAATGTGCATCTTTTTCATGGATCTTTTAAAAAGTTATGCTTTACTACATTGTTTCCAATTGTATTATAAATTGCGATCAATGTTTTGTTTTGGGAATCAGTATCGCAGTGTTTATTTCGCCGCATTTAACTAAGTTCAAAGCGCTTTTCTTGCTTCCAGTTAGCGTAAATGAATATGGATACTTTATTTATTTGGGACACGAAATTTTTTTGTTATACGAAGTGTTTTAAGTCGAAATATAACTTAAATACCTTTCATTATGAAATTAATTTAGTTATTTTTTCGTTAATATATGACGTTCGCGGGAATCACGGCTGGCCGTTTTGGGGCATGTTTGTTTTGTGTAAAAAAAATCAAGATTCCGTTCGTTATTTTCTCTTGATTTCATCATAATACGAGCTTTATGTATTTATCTTTTATCTGCGTGAAAATAGTAGTAATTTGTATTCTTTCATGCCCAATAGTTTTGATTAAAATACATTCTCTCCAGTTTTATTTACGGTCAAGTTTCATCCATGTTGCCGATGTACGATAATTTATAGTCATTAACAGCTTGAACATTGTTTTCTCAGCTTCAGCTACAACTTACAGCTTTAAGTTACTGTAGCAGTATATTTCCCTGCCGATCTTTTCTCCAAAGCGAATAAGGGTTTAGTGTAAAAAATATATCAGTCCTATTGTACAGTACTTAACGTCATTTGTAACATAACTACGGTAATTTTGTATTACTGTACGATGGTTGAAATACAAGCAAAACAGTTGTTATCCGATACGATTATTAGCAAAACAACACTTTCCCGTTCGGTTGTTTATGTCTGTACTCATTTTTGCAAGAGTATAACGTTACTAACAATACTTTTATCATTCTCTATAACTTTTTTTAACTAGCAGATGGAATAAAGAGATGGAGGAAAAAAGTTTTTCTATTGTAAGTTGGTCTCTCTCGCTGCCTGATTTGTACCTGCTGCCTGCGCCTGACCATTACAATTTTAAAAATATTTCCTAAATTTTTTATTGTTGATAGGTATTAATTGCTAATTTTTATCTTTGAATCGTGAACTTCGAAACATCGTGCAAGTCGAATTATCGTAACTGGAGCACTACCTGTATTTGATAATTGTCTTTTCTTTATTATCCAATTTGTACTGATTTATGGGATATTTTAATTCTAACATGATGTGCTTAGCTACTGGGTTTTCGTGTATTCTAGCCAAAATTAAATGGCTAATCCGGCAAAATGGCTTGTCCAGCACCCTCCAGGTCCCAGTGATGCCGGATTAGTGATGGTCAATTGTTAATTACTATTATATATATATATATATATATATATATATATATATATATATATATATATTATATATATATATATACACACACACACACATACACGGGCAGTCCCCGGTTTAACGGGTCCGTTTTTTTTAATCACGTTCGAGGTTGCAGATACTTTTCAAATATATTCATCAGAAATTATTTCCCGGTTTACACGCATGTTCAGGGGTTACGATGTAAGTACACCAATTCGACGGAAGAAATACGGCTCCAAAACGGCAGAATAATCAAAATTAGCAGGTTTTTTTATGAAAACTCAATAAAAATGCAGTTTATATTTTTCAATACACAAAGCATTAAAAGTAAGGTTTGAATGGGATTTTTGAGCGATTTTTCGGTTTATGAAATGGCGGAAAAACTGTACCCCGTTGTAAACCTGGGACTGCCTGTGTATATATTATATAATATATATATATATATATATATATATATATATATATTATATATATATATTATGTGCCTATGTATATATATATATAAAACATTATATATATATTATATATATATATATATATATATATATATATAAAAATATATATATATATTTTATATATATATATATATATATATATATATATATATATATATATATATATATATTAAAGGATTTTGACAAAGGAAAATCTATTTCTGGGAGGAGGCCCGTGTCACCCGGTGAAATAGTCCATTCAGCACTTATTTCTAGGTAATTCCGTTGCTAGATACCAGAGAAAGCTAAATGAAATGCTGGAGTTACTACCCCCAGAGCGAGCTCCATTAGATGGAGTCGTGTATGGAAAAGGGTGAACTACAAAACACGGAACCTTATCCTATAGAGATTCCCAATGTCAAAAGTCCCAACGAGAGGTGCCGATACAAGCCCATGCACTACTCGCGGACTGTATACAAGGCAACACTAGCCGCATTCCATGTTAGCACCCACCTCACTAGAATGAAGTTTATCAAGGGAGGGAGAGAATGAAAAACAGGGGTGGGTCACGGGTGACACGGGCCCCTCCCAGAAATAGATTTTTCCTTTGTCAAAATCCTTTTTCTGGATCGGGGTCCCGTGTCACCCGGTGAAATAGTAACAGAGAAATAAACATCATTCTTATGCTATTAAAGACTTAAATAGAAACGTTGAAAACTAGGAGAATTCTACCCTGAACATTAGTAAGGTCCTCTAAGTTCATGTAATGAAAATAATGTAAGTGGTCACCGTCTAAGATCATGAGCTTAGAATAGCACCTGAATAGGCTTGTATTAAGAAAATACTTCCTGCCTAATAGCAGACCCAATGACAGTGCATATATATATATATATATATATATATATATATATATATATATATAATATATATATATATATATATAATATATATATATATATATATATATATATATATATATATATATATATATATATATATATATATATATATATATATATATATATATAATATAATCAAATTGATATACATGCCTCCCCCGCCCCTCTCTCTCTTGGGTTTGGTAGGGGGAAATTTGCACTCTCATTGTAAACAGCTGGATTATGTGATGCTATACACAGTAGTTACAAAAACTTTTACTTTTTTATGGTTACTGTATATCAGTATTTGTGTTCTTTTCTATATTTTTGTTTTGTATATAACAAAATAATTATATCAGTGATCTCTCCAGTAAGGACTTATCTCAGGAAAAAAAGAAATAGTAATTTTTTAATTTCGTAAATGGCATCTTGCTTGTTTAGAGGATTGGTACAGAGTGTTCTTAACTTCCCAAGTCAATGAACGCAGCCGATTTAGAATATGGTGACTGGTATTATTTTACAAATGTGGCTTTGAATTCAGTGATATTAGTACAAGATCAGTCAATTCATGGAAAACGATAATAACAAATAAATGGATGTTAAGGGGGAATATATTTGAAGAGGAAAAAATAGAATATTGTTTTATGAAGCAAAAATTGCTATGGAAAGTTCATTCTGAAGAAATTTTTTTCCATGCATTTTGGGAAATTCTTAACATTCCTTCGTGAAAAGTATTAATATTGAATTAGCCAAAACTGGACATAAAGATAGGAAAATTATTCATCTTTTCATTGATACCATTATCAAGAATCCCTTAAAACTATCATACAGGCAATATTAGACTTTTTAAATCTTTCTCTTTAAGAATAGTCGACTTCCTAATTATCAGCGGGTACCTGCAGTAGCAGCTACTCTCATCTCGGCTGAGGTAGGAGTGGAAAGTGTTGAAGATTTGCTTCAATGAACTCTATTGTAATTATGAAACAGTGACAAGGCCAGTCCGTGGAATGGAAGGGTTATCAATGGTGTGGATAGAAGACCAAATTAAAAAACGAACACCATTAAGTCTTATTACCATCCAGGCAAAGGTTAGAAGTCTGTTTTAGACCCCCAAGGAACAGGCAGGTGATGACTATCAACAAGAATTCATTGCAAGTACTGTATGGTTCTAAAGGTTCAAAAGATTCAGTTTGCATAATGTTCAGGTAACAAAGGTAGCGAGAAAGTTTTGATGAATTCATAAAAGCAAAAGGATAAAATGTTACATCATTTCCTATGCAAAAACTATGAGTTAATTACCGTTCTCAGACTAAAATAAAAAAAAATACTAGTAAATGCAAAAACTTGACTCATACAAAGTTTAGGAACATCATTTGGTAACACTATGAGCTAAATTAGGGTTAAATGGATAATTTTTTTGTAATATTTTGACCCCATTTATCCCCCCATAATGAGCATCCTAAGGCAAATGAAGTCTTTTGCACGAAAAGATATTATCACTACTCAAAGAGGCAGGTGATGACTAAGAGACTCTGAGTTGCAGCTCAGAAGCCTCTTAACCCTTAAACGCCGACTGGACGTATCGTATGTCGACTAAAATTGTCTGTTGGGTGCCAAGTGGACGTACGGTATGTCAACTACAAAACGCTTTTTTAAATATTCACGGAAAAATAGTTACAGGCCTAGTAATCAAAAGATTTTAAATCACGCGCCTTGAGGGATGCTGGGAGTTCACAGATCATGCTGTTGTTTTGTTTACAAGCGTTACCCAGATGCGCATGCGCGAATTTCTTTCTTCTCGCACTACAGAGCATCAGCGACGCATCTCAGAAATTCTTTCGTCACCTTGTCGTAATTTTTGCACCATTTTATATTAGCCGTTACATAAAGTTTTATATATGAAAATGTGTGCAATTTCATGTAGAATACAACTAAAAACAACCCATGGTTGTAGCTTTTATAAGTTTTGAAATATATTCATATAAATCATGATAAGTGCCAAATTTTCAACCTTCGGTCAACTTTGACTCGACCGAAATGGTCGAAAAATGCAATTGTAGGCTAAAACTCTTACATTCTAGTAATATTCAATCATTTACCTTCATTTTGCAACAAATTGGAAGTGTCCAGCACAATATTTCAATTTATGGTGAATTTTTTAAAAAAACTTTTTCCTTGCGTCCGCGCGGTAACTCTGCTGAAAATCTAAGAACTTCTTTCGTCACTTTGTCGTAATTTTTGCACCGTTTTATATTAGCCGTTACATAAAGTTTTATATATGAAAATGTGCGCAATTTCATGTAAAATACAACAAAAAAACAACCCATAGTTGTAGCTTTTATCAGTTTTGAAATATTTTCATATAAATCACGATAAGTGCCAAAATTTCAACCTTCAGTCAACTTTGACTCGACCGAAATGGTCGAAAAACGCAATTGTAAGCTAAAACTTTTACATTTTAGTAATATTCAATCATTTACCTTCATTTTGCAACAAACAAGAAGTCTCTAGCACAATATTTCGATTTATGGTGAATTTTTGAAAAAAAAACTTTTTCCTTACATCCACGCACAGTCACTCAGCTGAAAATCTCAGAAATTCCTTTGTCACTTTGTTGTAATTTTTGCACCGTTTTATATTAGCCGTACAATAAAGTTTTATATATGAAAATGTGCGCAATTTCATGTAGAATATAAAAAAAATAACTCATGGTTGTAGCTTTTATCAGTTTTGAAATATTTTCATGTAAATCACGATAAGTGCCAAAATTTAAACCTTCGGTCAACTCTGACTCGGCCGAAATGGTTAAAAAATGCAATTGTAAGCTAAAACTCTTACATTCTAGAAACATTCAATCATTTAGCTTCATTTTGCAACAAATTGGAAGTCTCTAGCACAATATTTCGACTTATGGTGAATTTTTGAAAAAAAAAATTTTCCTTCCCTCCAAGTGTGGTAACTGCTGAAAATCTCAGAATTTCTTTAGTCACCTTGTCGTAATTTTCGCACCATTTTATATTAGGCATTACATAAAGTGTTATACATGAAAATGTGCGCAGTTTCATGTAGAATACAACAAAAAATAACTCATGGTTGTAGCTTTTATCAGTTTTGAAATATTTTCATATAAATCACGATAAGTGCCTAAATTTAAACCTTCGGTCAACTTTGACTCGACCGAAATGGTCGAAAAACGCAATTGTAAGCTAAAACTTTTACATTCTAGTAATATTCAATCATTTACTTTCATTTTGCAACAAACAAGAAGTCTCTAGCACAATATTTTGATTTATGGTGAATTTTTGAAAAAAACTTTTTCCTTACGTCCGCACGGTAACTGCTGAACATCTCAGAAATTCTTTCATCACTTTGTTGTAATGTTTGCACCATTTTATATTAGTCGTTACATAAAGTTTTATATATGAAAATGCACGCAGTTTCATGTAAAATACAACAAAAAATAACTCAAGGTTGTAGCTTTTATCAGTTTTGAAATATTTTCATATAAATAATGATAGACAAATTCAACCTCCGGTCAACTTTTAACTCTACCGAAATGGTAAAAAACTGCACCGAAATGGTCAAAAACTGCAATTGTAAGCTAAAACACCTCCAGTCAAGTAATATTACCTTCATTTTGCAACAAACGGGAAGTCTCTAATACAATATTTTGATTTATGGTGAATTTTTGAAAAAAAAACTTTTTTTTTTTATGTCCACACGTTACAAACTCATGCATCATTTTGTGATATTTTCTCTGTGTTGCTTTGATCGTTTTACAATTTGTTATATACCAAAATCATTGCAATTTAGTGTACAATACAACGAAAAAAAAAATAACTCATTAGCTTTTAAGGTTTTGCTCACAGTGCGATTTGTATACAATTATATATGAAATTTTTTTTATGCTGTCATATATTTCAATATTTATATATGATGATATTTTTTTCATTTCTGATGGTTGCATACTAAACTTCAGGCAATGACAAAAAAAGGAGCCAAAAATGAACTCTTAATCTTAAAAACTAAGCGTGCTGTGATTTTTTGAAAACTTTTTTTCCACTTCGGCTCTAACTCCTGAACGCCGCCGGCATACGACAGACACTTTTGTAAATAGAGGTTTGGCGTTTAAGGGTTAATGATTTAAAGAGGTGATTCCTTCATGTATAAAATTCCTGGGCATATGTGGCCCTGAATAAAATGAGATACAGGAATAATAAAGATTTCTCAAAGACGAATTTGGGAATCATGTTAATTTAACTTCTTGCACTATTGTTAAGGCTATTGAGAGAGAGAGAGAGAGAGGCCAGCGAGCAAAATTTTATTTGGGCCAAGTCTGGTGTTCTTTCTCTCGTCTGGGAAATGAATGAAAGGGTGCAGTCTTTTCACGGCTTACTGACTGGGAAATAAAATGGAATGAAATGTAATTTACCACATGCTGTGCTTATTGAGTATTTAAACAAACACAAATGCTAGACATAAATTTTGGATCACATGGCCTGAACAAAATTATACACTTGCTTAACCCTTAAACGCCGAGCCTCAATTTACAAAAACGTCTCCCGTATGCCAGCGGCATTCGGGAGTTAGCGCCAGTGAAAAAAGTTTTTTCAAAAAATCACAGCACGCTTAGTTTTTAAGATTGAGTTTATTTTGGCTCATTTTTTGTCATTGCCTGAAGTTTAGTATGCAACCATCAGAAATGAAAAAATATCATCATATATAAATATTGAAATATATGACAGTGCAAAAAAAAAATGTTCATATATAATTTTATACAAATCACGCTGTGAGCAAGACGGTTAAAGCTAACGCATTATTTTCTTTTCTTTGTATTGTACACTAAATTGCAATGATTTTGGTATATAACAAATTGTAAAACGATCAAAGCAACACAGAGAAAATATTATCACAAAATGATGCATGAATTCGTAACGTGCGGACGTAAAAAAATGTTTTTTTCAAGAATTCACCATAAATCGAAATATTGTGCTAGAGACTTCCCGTTTGTTGAAAAATGAAGCTAATTGATTGAATATTACTAGACTGTAAGTGCTTTAGCTTACAATTGCAGTTTTTTACCATTTCGGTCGAGTTAAAGTTGACCGAAAGTAGAAATTTTTCTATTTATTGTGATTTATATGAAAATATTTCAAAACTGGTAAAAGCTACAACCATGAGTTATTTTCTGTTGTATTGTACATGAAATTGCGCACATTTTCATATATAAAAGTTTATGTAATGACTAATATAAAACGGTGCAAACATTACGACAACGTGTGAAAGAATTTCTGAGATGTTCGGGCTGAGTTGGATGTAAGGAAAATGTTTTTTTAAAAAATTCACCATAAATCAAAATATTGTACTACAGACTTCCAATTTATTGCAAATTGAAGGTAAATGGTTGAATATTACTAGAATGTAAGAGTTTTAACTTACAATTGCGTTTTTCGACCATTTCGGTCGAGTTAAAGTTGACCGAAGGTTGAAAATTTGGCAGTTATCGTGATTTATGTGAAAATATTTCAAAACTGATAAAAGCTACAACCATGAGCTATTTACCGTTGTAATCTACATGAAATTGCGCACATTTTCATATATAAAAGTTTATGTAACGACTAATGTAAAACGATGCAAACATTACGACAACGTGACGAAAGAATTTCTGAGATGTTCAGCTGAGTTACGCGCGCAGATGTAAGATTTTTTTTTTTTTTTTTTTTTTTCAGAAATTCACCATAAGTCGAAATATTGTGCTAGAGACTTCCAGTTTGTTGCAAAATGAAGGTACATTATTGAATATTACTAGAATGTAAGAGTTTTAGCTTATAATTGCGTTTTTACCATTTCAGTCGAAGTTAAAGTTGACCGAAGGTTGAAATTTTGGCAGTTATCGTGATTTATATGAAAATATTTCAAAACTGATAAAAGCTACAACCATGAGTTATTTTCTGTTGTATTCTACATGAAATTGCGCACATTTCCATATATAAAAGTTTATGTAACGACTAATATAAAACGGTGCAAACATTACGACAACGTGTTAAAGAATTTCTGGCGCGGACGTAAGGAAAAAGTTTTTTTTCAAAAATTCACCATAAATCAAAATATTGTGCTAGGGAGTTCCAATTTGTTGCAAAATGAAGGTAAATGATTGAATATCACTAGAATGTAAGAGTTTTAGCTTACAATTGCGTTTTTTTACCATTTCGGTCGAGTCAGAGTTGACCAAAGGTTGAAATTTTGGCAGTTATTGTGGTTTATATGAAAATATTTCCAAACTGACAAAAGCTACAACTAGGGGTTGTATGTTGCTGTATTTTACATGAAATTGCACACATTTTCACATATAAAACTTTATGTAACGGCTAATATAAAACAGTGCAAAACTTATGACAAAATGACGAAAGAATTTCTGAAATTTTCGACCGAGTTACCGCATGGACGTAAGGAAAAATTTTTTCTCAAAAATTCACCATAAATCAAAATATTGTGCTAGAGACTTCCAATTTGTTGCAAAATGAAGGTACATGATTGAATATTACTAGAATGTAAGAGTTTTAGCTTACAATTGCATTTTCGACCATTTCGGTCGAGTCAAAGTTGACTGAAGGTTGAAATTTTTTGTAGTCGACGTATGGTACGTCCACTCGGCACCCAACAGACAATTTTAGTCGACGTATGATACGTCCAGTCGGCGTTTAAGGGTTAATGAATTCCTAACCTCTACGAGAGAGAGAGAGAGTGTGTAAAAATAATGATTCCAGCAATATGAAAAATTGCTAGACAAATAGCCCTTGTGGCTTCTAACGTGTGCCTAACTAAGTTTTCGAACGGAAAATTGTCCGAATCACATGGGAAAGGAAATACCTGCACTATTTCCTGTTGAACACTTCAAAATTCACTTTTCACTCTATCTAACTAGTCTATCGCAAAAGATATGCAAGCTATCAAAGCTTGTGGAGTAGTTAGTAACTCACTCTTCTCTATAACTGGGTTGAATGCTTATGGCCTGATAAATTCTCAACTATTTCGGTCATGATTTTTGGTCACACCTAACATAAAATAAAAGATAACAACACTGTACTTACCATGGAACTGGATCACTTGTGCACTTATAAGGGGAATTTATGCTAGTAACAGGTTTCTAATCTTGCAACCAGCTTTTAGCAAAGGTATTCAGCTGATAATTACGATTGCAGGGTTTTACAAGTTGGTGGGGGGCAATTTGCAAGACGATCTAAGCATAAAGGTCGCCACTGATATGATTGTACGCTGAAGGCTATGGTAACTTACCTTTTGAAGGTGAAATCTGATTTCAGTCATGGGTTCAGGTTTAAAATCATATTCAAAGATGTCGGCTGGGGGCCTTCTTCAAGGGGGGAAGTTGTCAGGTAAACACTTAGGTTTCACTTACTGTAATTATATTTACATTAGAATAACACATATCAGAAGAATGGAAGCGTAAATAAAGACAGGTGAACAGAGTCCTGCCATATAATAAGATTAACAAATAACTGGATAATTGTCTGAACAAACTCAAAAGGGACCCACTTCAAAGGGCACCACAGGGGAGAGGAACAGTGGCTGTGCCACTGCGCACACAAGATGACAGACAGATCCACAGCAGGCTAACTTGTATCTGCAATCGAGAACACATGTGGTTAATTAGCTGCAATAAGGCACTTTGATCAAGGAATCGAGGGATTGCACAGAACGTGCTTAGACTGGACTCAATTTTGATAACTGATTTTAAACACTTACGTTACACTTCACTTCACTGGAGCATAAATCAAAACAACACAAAATAAAAGCAATACAGGTCTCGCTGCAGGTATATCGCACTATGAAAAGGAAATGGAAATAATAGCAAAAGACTGATAGGGATGTGACTGACATAAGAACCTTGACTCTGGTACATCACCTTCGTCGGGAGATGGATTCCTCGTCTTGGGGGCGGCTGCCAGTGATGGAGGATAGTGTTAAGGGGCCCACAACAAAAGTAACTTGCACTCTGGACAGCCATGTGGGTAGCTCAAGGTAGCAAGAGGGAGGACGGAAGTGTCCTGGGTAAGTTCCAACGTCCTCAAAGAACAGTGTGCTTGTGTGATGCCCTTTTATTGCGTCAGGAGATTAAGATTCTGCTCCTTGTAGATATCGCTGTATGGCAGCAGGACCATGCTGTCTATAAGGGTTGCACACTTTGGACGTGGGGTCATCTGGCCCAGGTGTTCAAGATGGCGCCAGTCACATGGGTCAATTGCTAAGTGCAGGAGCCGCTTTCTCTTTTGACTTTTCTCCTCTGCTGGCTTTGCTTGCCTCAGGCAGGATTAGCATCTCTGACAGAACAGCACCTGAAATCAAGGTCTTTGGGCAGTCACTTAAACAAAGAAAAGGGATTAAGAACACCCAAAAGTAGTAGTTGTGAGAGGAGTCAATACTGGCAAATTTTACCTACAATTAACACCTTCTGTACTGACAACTTGTTTTAGGGTACACAGAATACCACCATTCAAGACTATTGCTTAGTAGTGGGTACATGAAGGTGGCACGCACATACTATCAACCTTCCTCTTTCCAGCTCTAAACCTTTCATGATTTCATAAATTTGGTTTGAAGGGTTTGGAGCAAAACAAACGGTATCGGCACTGCCAGGTGTATGATGAAGAAAAACAAACATTATTGCTGGCCATAGATTCAGACATTTGTATATATACTGTGTATACATACATACACAAATATATATATATATATATATATCTCTCTCAAATATATATATATATATATATATATATATATATATATCATATATCAAACATTATTTGAGACTTGCAGATATGTATTTATACCGAGAAATATAGTGTTTATGTTTATGCAAAATATGTTTATATATGGGGATAAATAATGTAAATAAATATATATATAAATATGTATCCATATATATAAGTGAATATCTCCCATCAACTGTACTCAGGGGACGGTCTTATTATCTAAAAATTCCCCATGTCAAACATTATTTGAGACTTGCAGATATGAATCACGGTGATGTGATAAATAGTCACTACGGTCAGAAATGCTGTTCGTCTCCAAACGCAAAACAACTGCAGTGTTTACATGTTTACATGCAAAATGGTCCTGATTCCCGTCCCATGTTTTGGACTTATTACAACTAAAAATTCCCCTTCAGGGGATATTATGTAAATAATGTAAATAAATGAATCACGGTGATGTATGTATATAAATGTATGTATCCATATGGGTGGATATTGCAAAAACACACACAAAGGCTACATATATCACATACATGTATACAGAGCATGACTTGCTGCATGACGGGTGGACTTATTATCAACTAAAAATTCCCCTTCATATGAAAATATATATATATATATATTATATATTATATATATGTATATATATATATATATATATATATATATATATATATATCATATAAATACAAATAAAGATAAAATCATCATATAAATACAAAACAGAAACACACGAGTGCTGAAAGGCCTTTCGAGGCCTAGGTCCTTTACTTAGCAGACTGAAGAAATATAAAAGTATGTTTACAAAGAATACTCATATAAATGACAGATGGGGATTATAAAGGAAACATATGTACCTGGAATCCAACACAATTGAAGAATTAGGAGAACTGCCAAAACAGGATTAAATATTTAAGAGATTTTTTACAAAGGATTAGGATCAACCGTTCAGAAGCAGGGACAGGACAATTAAAAGATTATACAGGGTCGTGACTGACCACCTAAAAAATTTTACCACAACAAAATAATTCTCTCTTTTTTTTTTTAAGCAATAATAACTTTTTGCAAGATGAACATTGTTACAAAATGAAAAATTGTATTAAACATACAGATATATAGAAAATATATATGAAGTAACTAACTTGTAATTAAGTCAGTGATTTTATCTGTTAGGTTATTCTTGAACATTTTTCTAATACAGGGGTCCAAATAATACATGCCAGGGCTAAGATTAAAATTACAACTGGAAGTAAGCTGGATAGCTGGATAATAGCAGACTCCAATAGATTTCTTGAAGAGAAATCTTTCGATCTGGCGATCACTGAACTTTCAGTCCAATTTATCCTGGGAGAGTTTTCACTTAAATGAATGAATATAGCATTGGATGCTTGTCCAGTTTTGACTGAATACTTATGTTGCTTAATACGTACATCTAAATCTTTGCTAGATTGGCCACTCTTATGCCTATATTTTGACAATCATTTGAACTGGAAGGCCCATATAAGACACCAAAGCAAAGGCCTTAAAATCTTCAAATATATTTTAAAAATTAGCTCACACTTCATGGGGTGCTGACAGAGATATTTTATTGAAACTTTATAAGGCTACAGTTCTACCAATATTAGAATATGGCAGTCCAATTTATAGTTCTGCTAGTGAGACTATTCTCAAAATGCTAGATCCAGTACATCACCTTGCGATTCGGTTAGCCACTGGAGCATTCAAATCATCACCAGTCCAATCCTTGATTGTAGAAAGTTGAGAAATGCCACTACCTTATAAATTCAAAATAACAACGATGTGCAGAGGTTTAAAAATTGTAAATAGTCCAGCAAAAACCAAAGATTTACGTAAAAAACCAGATTGTTTCTGGAATACAAAAATTACCCCATCCTTCCCTATTAGAGCTAATAGATTATTTATTAACAATGATCTTTATAATATTAGATTTTACAATTTTAACAAAATAATGCCTCCATGGATGATAAGTGCTCCCCAGATTTGTAACAAACTATGTACAATACCAGTTAATAAATTGAATAACCCACTTGCTATGAAACTGTATGCTCTGGAACATATCAAGGTACACAGTAATAATCACTTATATACTGATGGTTCCAAAGATGATATAGGAATTGGACTCGCTGTTTACGGAAACAATATAAAGAGCCAAGCCTCTTTACATAACAAAGCATCAGTATTCACTGCTGAATTGCTAGCAATAAAAACAGCATTAACAACTATATATAAAAACCAGTTTAATGAAGTAAGCATCTTTAGCGATTCACTAAGTTCAATAAATGCAATAAACTCTTATACTCCAAAAAAAATTGTAAATGAAATTAGACATACATTACATGAAATGAAAATGCAAAAGATATATGTTACTATATGTTGGATACCATCTCACATAGGATTAGAAGGCAATGGAAAAGCTGACATCTATGCAAAAGAGGCTAGAACACTCCCAATATCTGCAGAATTATTACCATTAGAAGATTATACTAGATACAGTAAAGCGGTGATTAAGAAGAAATGGCAAAATAACTGGAGGGAAAGCAGTCTTAACAATAAATTAAGAGAAATAAAAGAAACTGTAGACCCGTGGCCATCATCCTATCAGAATTACCGCAGGTTTTCGGTAATGTTGACATGGCTAAGAGTTGGTCACACTAAACTGACACATGGTTACCTGATGAGTAACCCCCATGCCCCTAGACCTATGTGCGAAATATGTAATGTACAAATAACAGTAAAGCATATTTTAAAGGTATGTCCAAAATATAGAATCCAAAGAGACATTTTATTTAGAAGATATTCCTTTAAAGATATACTGTCAGAAAATGACAAATTTTCACTTTTTAATATATAATATATTCCTAATTAACTTAATTAGTTCTTAGATTAACATATGTCGCTAGTTTTAATTAAATTCTTAGAGAGTTTAAATAGCTTGTCTAATCCTTCGGGCCAGCCCTAGGAGAGTTAATATTAACTCAGTGGTCTGGTTAAACTAATGTTAAAAAAATATATAAAAAGAGGGGCAGTCCAAACATGGAATTTTATATATTATGTTGTTTTCTTTAGGGCTATTTTTTTATTAACATTCTTTTGAGTGTGTTATTATAAGAAAAAACGAGGTTTACATTAGAAGGTTTTAACAATGATTTTATGTTTTCAAAACCACTAAAATAAGGCAAGCTAAGAATGTTCTTAGGGGTTTCTTTCTTCATGTTACTTTCACTATAAAACTTTTTGTGGGCTTTGTTATAACAAATATCTAGTATATGTGAAGGATAACATAAATCTGTCCCTATTTTTCTTATGTATTCAATTTCTTTATCCAAATACTGGGGACTGACAATGCGCAAGGCTCGAAAAACATAGAGGAAAAAATTGATATTTTGATGCTAAGGTGATGGCCTGAATAAAAATGGACATAAGTTAAGTTGTTGGTGGGTTTCCTATAAATACTGAATTTACATTGAAATGGTTCTCTATGTATGAAAACATCTAAGAAAGGGAGGCAATTGTCTTTTTCTAATTCTAACGTAAACTTAATGGATGGTACCTGGTTATTCAAATTACAGAGTAAATCATTTACATCAATACCAGCAGGCAAAACAGCTAAAATATCATCAACATACCTATACCACTTTAAAGGAGTATAAATGATATTAGGTATATGTCGTTTTTCAAAAAATTCCATGTACAAGTTTGAGAGGAGTGGGGATAAAGGGTTGCCCATTGCCATACCAAATATTTGTTGGTAAAATGCACCATTGAATATAAACTAACAATCACAAATGCACAACCTAGTGAGAGAAATTATATGACTTACAGGTAGAGGTAATTCATGATGGATTAATTCATTTAAGATACTCTAAAATAGAATCTATAGGGACTTTAGTAAAAAGAGAACAAACGTCAAAACTAACGAATCTATCAGTGGGGCCAAAAGTGATTTTGTTTAATTTATCAACTAAATCTAGACTATTATATATGTGAGAATCTGAGATAGTTCCAAGTAACGGAGACAAGAGTTTGGTAATATATTTCGAAAGTTTATATGATATTGAGCCAACGGTACTGATAATTTTAGATAAAGTTGACTACATATCACGTATGCAAGCCCTACTGGATGATGATACGACATACAAAAAACTAACAAAAAATCCCCTTGATCAAGTCATACAAAGTTTCAACAAATCCTTAAAGATAAAAAAGAACTAATAGGTAAGTTGTTGGTAAAATTTCCTTCGTTACCTTACTTGTACGGATTAGTAAAAACACAAAGAAAACAATCCTATGCGGCCTATTATCAGTACTGGAGAAGTTTGCAAAGTTTGGGGGCATGTATTGGATGACTGGGCACCATGGGAGAGGAGGGGCTGTAAAGGCTGTGTAGAGAAACTCACTCAGAGAATGGGTTGTTGGAAGGTGGGTGGAGCTGGAGAGCTGTCTTCCTGACTGCGAAGGGTTGGGGATCCAGTGTTGGATGACTGAAGAGGGCTAGGTAGATGTCTGACTTGCTAGAGCATGTTTTGTTTTGTGTTTTTATGGTTATCATTCTTCTGCATTTTATTAATGGATAAGCACAGTATGCAATACTATAACAAAATGGTAGAAGGAGAGTGAACAGTTGAGGTATTACTAACATGGAAGCCTGTACAGTCCCCAGTTAATGGTGGGGGTTCTGCTCCCAGCCAAGTGCCACTAACCAAAAATTGTCATTAACCAGAATATCACAATAATTGTGGTAATAAATGGTGTTTATGATGCCGTAAGCGACGATAAACTACTTAAAGGCATCGTTAACCACTTATCAGTGCAGATAAACTATTTAATGGCACCGTTTACTGGTTATCAGCACCAATAAACTGCTTACTGATGCCGATAAACTGCTTACCAACGCTGATGAACCACTTACCGCTGCCAAAAATCGCTGACCAGCACTGGAAATCTGGTTAACGATGTCATTAGCCAAACGTTTTAAAACCAAAACACTGGTTTGACATTATGCCCTACCTGGTATGTTGGCCACTTTCTAACGCTCGATTGACATCCATTTTGACTTACGACCAGTTGATTGGAGCCAAGCTCGGTCATAGGTCGGATGGTACTTGTATTTTATAATGTTAGATTGTACTGTAATGTTTAATGGGTTTGGGCAGAATAGGGAAAAGAAAGTGATACTTGTGTTTTTTTCAGCAGTGTACCTACTGTATTGCATATTGCGGATGAGAGAAAAAAGGGAGTTCGCTTTTTTTAGTGCATTTATACATTACATATATTGTTTCAAATACAGGAAAACTAGCTAGGTAATGGCCTTTTGCATCAAGTTCTCAATTTAATTGGGATTGTTGTTGTTTATTAGCATACAGTGTACTGTGTACTGTATACAGTACACTATGTACTGTGTACTGTATACAGTACACAGTGTACTTTGTAATGTATACAGTTATACAGTATTGACAAGGTAGGGTGAGTAAGGGCACAAAGTTGCTTTTTTACACCCGTAAAGTTTTATTTGACCATATCCGGATTTTGACCTTATTCGACGGGGCCTTTGGTCTATTAACCCTTAAACGCCTGTTGGACGTAGCAAACGTCGACTAAAATTGTCTGTTGAATACCGAGTGGACGTAGCAAACGTCGACTACAAAAAATTTCAACCTTCGGTCAACTTTGACTCGACCGAAATGGTCGAAAAAGGCAATTGTAAGCTAAAACTCTTACATTCTAGTAATATTCAATCATGTACCTTCATTTTGCAACAAATTGGAAGTCTCTAGCACAATATTTCGATTTATGGTGAATTTTTAAAAAAATAAATTTTTCTTACGCCTCTTGCGCGGTAACTCAGGCGAAAATTTCAGAAATTCTTTCGTCATTTTGTCGTAATTTTTGCACTGTTGTATATTAGCCGTTACATAAAGTTTTATATATGAAAATGTGTGCAATTTCATGTACAATACAACAGAAAATAACTCATGGTTGTAGCTTTTATCAGTTTGGAAATATTTTCATATAAATCACGATAACTGCCAAAATTTCAACCTTCAGTCAACTTTGACTCGACCGAAATGGTCAAAAAACGCAATTGTAAGCTAAAACTCTTACATTCTAGTAATATTCAATCATTTACCTTCATTTTGCAATAAATTGTAAGTCTCTAGCACAATATTTCGATTTATGGTGAATTTTTGAAAAAAACTTTTTCCTTATGTACGGGCCAGAAATTCTTTCGTCACGTCGTCGTAATGTTTGCACTGTTTTATATTAGTCGTTACATAAAGTTTTATATATGGAAATGTGTGCAATTTCATGTAGAATACAACAGAAAATAACTCATGGTTGTAGCTTTTATCAGTTTTGAAATATTTTCATATAAATCACGATAACTGCCAAAATTTCAAGCTTCGGTCAACTTTAACTCGACCGAAATGGTAAAAAAACGCAATTATAAGCTAAAACTCTTACATTCTAGTAATATTCAATCATGTACCTTCATTTTGCAACAAACTGGAAGTCTCTAGCACAATATTTTGATTTATGGTGAATTTCTGAAAAAAAAATTTTTTTTCCTTACGTCTGCGCTCAGTAACTCGGCCGAACATCTCAGAAATTCTTTCTTCATGTTGTCATAATGTTTGCATCGTTTTACATTAGTCGTTACATAAACTTTTATATGTGAAAATGTGTGCAATTTCATGTAGAATACAACAGAAATTAGCTCATGGTTGTAGCTTTTATCAGTTTTGAAATATTTTCACATAAATCACAATAACTGCCAAAATTTCAACCTTCAGTCAACTTTAACTCGACCGAAATGGTAAAAAAACGCAATTGTTAGCTAAAACTCTTACATTCTAGTAATATTCAATCATTTATCTTCATTTTGCAATAAATTGGAAGTCTCTAGCACAATATTTCCATTTATGGTGAATTTTTAAAAAAACATTTTCCTTACGTCTCTTGTGTAACTCGGCCGAACATCTCAGAAATTCTTATGTCTCGTTGTCGTAATATTTGCACCATTTTATATTAGTCGATACATAAAGTTTTATATATGAAAATGTGCGCAATTTCATTTACAATACAACAAAAAATAACTCATGGTTGTAGCTTTTATCAGTTTTGAAATATTTTCATATAAATCACGATAAATAGAAAAAAATCGACTTCAGTCAACTTTAACTCGACCGAAATGGTCGAAAACTGCAATTGTAAGCTAAAAAACTTACAGTCTAGTAATTTTCAATCAATTAGCTTCATTTTTCAACAAACGGGAAGTCTCTAGCATAATATTTCGATTTATGGTGAATTTTTGAAAAAAGAAATTTTTTACGTCAGCGTTACGAATTCATGTATAATTTTGTGATAATATTTTCTCTGTGTTGCTTTGATCATTTTAAAATTTTTTATATACCAAAATCATCGCAATTTAGTGTACAATAAACTAAAAAAAATTTAAATCATTAGCTTTAACCTTTTTGTTTACAGCGCGATTTGTATACAATTATATACGAGTTTTTTTTTTTCGCTGTCATATATTCCAATATTTATATATGATAATGATATTTTTTTTCATTTCTGATGGTTGCATACTAAACTTCAGGCAATGACAAAAAAAGGAGCCAAAAATAAACTCTTAATCTTAAAAACTAAGCGTGCTGTGATTTTTTGAAAAAAGCTTTTTTTCCGCTTCGGCGCTAACTCACCGATCGCCGCCGGCATACGGGAGACGTTTTTGTAAATAGGGCTTCGGCGTTAAAGGGTTAATGTGGATAATTGAAGAATTGTAGTCATTTCTCCTGCATCCACAGTGATATAGAGCTAAGGTCTTGATGGATAGTGTTAAAATCTGGATAAGGTAAAAAAATATTCTATGGATTTAAAATGGCAACTTCTTATCTTTACTCACCCTACCTTGCTAAAACTGCAGAACCTTGAACATTAAATATGCTTTTAAACAAGAACCATCACAGTTAAAACAAATTGATGCAAAAGACAATTAGCTGGCTTATTTTCCCATGTTTGTAACAAAATATAATCTATAAAACTGTACAATCACTACGAAATATATATCGTTTGGATCCTATTTCTTTTTTATAATCCGTTATTAATTAGTTTGAGAAATTGTTTATGCAAAAAATAGAATCAACTAAAAAAAGTGAAAAATATAACAAGAAAATTCCTTCTTTTATGCATGTCTTTAAATGTTTTGTCTGAATCATTATGAAATATTTCTTTATGTTCAGATATGAAGTCTTACCAACTCTGTTTTTAGGGCATCGTCTATATAGAGAGCTTTCTGAAAAAAAAGAATGTAATTTTATGTAAATAAAACATAAATAGGGAGAGTTTGGCATATCTAATGTTATCAGATTATCAACTGTTTAAAGACCTTTCTGTCTAGAGAAAGAATGCTAAAATACCAAAAATGATATACAGTTTACCCCTAATGTTTGCAGTTCAGGATTCGTGGATTCACTTATTCGCAAAATTTTCTGTGGAACATAACTGAGAATAATTCACAGAAAATTCACTTATTGGCGGATTTTTTCATAGAGCATATCTAAAATATTCGCTAATTATTTTTATTTTAATTTTGTGACTAAATACATTTTTACGATAAAAAATTATTTACTAATTTTCAACTAAATGTTATTGTAAACACCAGAATATAAAAAAAAAAATTTTTTTTTCTTAAACGTTCGCCAAATGATGTACCAATGTTACCCCTATCTATGTTAAAGAAAACAACAAGGCTTGAATACTGTATGAAAGAAAATGTGCATGCCTGAATATAGAGTAACGGTGAACAGTAATAATGGCACAGGCAAAAATGGCACAGGTAAAAATAAGACGGGTAAAAATGGCACAAGTGAAAAAATAGAAAAAAATGGCACAAGGGAAAAAAAATATTAATTCATCTACAATGGTTTGCTGTGTTTAGTAGTAGCCCCTTGGGAATCAAATGTCCCTAAGTGCATCTGATTCCTGAAGAAGCTAGTACTAAATACAGCGAAACACATTTGATACCTGAGGGGCTAGTACTAAACACGGCAAAGCACATATGATCCCCGAAGGGCTAGTATTAAACACGGAAAACACGTTTGATCCCCAAAGGGCTAGTACTAAACACGGTGAAACATTGAAAATGAATCACTTAGGGACATTTGATCCCAGAGGGGCTAGTACTAAACTCAGCAAAACATTCTAGATGAATCAATATATTTTTTCCCTTGTGCCATTTTTTCCTATTTTTGCACTTGTGCCCCTTTTACCTGTGCCATTTTTACTGTGCCATTTTTGCCTGTCATTTTTACCTGTGCCATTATTACCCAAATTCAAGATTAACAGTTGTAGAAGCATTCATGCGTAGCTGTAAGCCATATATTTTTAAGGCTAATGTTGTAAGATGACTTTGAAATTATATTTGTTTTAGGATGATAGCTTAAGGTATATTTGCTGTTTAAACTATTAAGATTGGCAGTTATAAGCTTTTTTAGAGGGGCCTCAAGTTTGTAGAGTATATCGAAAATATTCACTAATTATTTTCATTTTATTTTTGTGACTAAATACATTTTTTATGGTAAATTATTCATTGATTTTCAAATAATATTAAAGTAAACACAGCAAAATATCAATAGAATATATTTATTTTTTCTTAAAAACCGTTCGCCAAAAGATGTACCAATGCTATCCCAATGTACATTAAAAGAAAATGGTAAGGCTTGAAGACTTTATGAAAGAAAATGTGCATGCTTGAATTTAGGGTGAACTTAATTAGTTTTCGCCTTGGTAAGAGTAACAGTTGTAGGAGTGTTCATGCGTAGCTGTAAGCCATATATTTTTAAGGGTAATGTTGTAAGATGACTTTGAAATATTAAAGTATTTTAAGATGATAGTTTAAGGGATATTTGATGTTGGAACTATTAAAATAAATGGTTATAAGTATTTTTGGAGGAGGTTTCAAGTATTCGTGGATTTCAGCTATTCACCGGCAGTTGTGGTCCCTAACCCCTGTGAATACCAGGGACCTACAGTACTGTAATTATAAAAAATATTATATAATATATGACCTTCTTAAACTAAATATGGTTTACTTGATTGAAGGGTGATGAAATCCATTGAAGTATGAGGTTCAGTTGGCACTCCTGCAACGCCAAATGTTGAGTAGCCTACACCAGTTTCAATGCATCATAGCTTCTAAATCTTACATGTTGTAAATTTTATTTTTAATATCATAAAATATGTTTAATTGAAATAGTGTATTTTACAAATAATAAGGAGAATTCAGATATATCAATTAAGGACATTGGGGAAATTGTTTTCACGAATGATGTAATGGTAGTCACATAGACCTAGAATGAATGGTAACTGGTAATGACCGTTGTGGATGGAATTATCGGTGCTTGTGGGGATTACATCAAATATTAGGATGTGAATAACATTCACGAACTGAAACTGGCTAGAGTAACCACTTGTGTTGAATATATAGAACAAACATAGTTTACTGTTGTTTTGCTTTAATTATGTTTGAAAGGATCAATTGACTCATCTTTTGATGTCATTGTTCTCTAATTATATTTGAAAGCATTTACTGAAGTTTTAATAGTTGATTTTTTCTGATAAAGGAAAGTATATGTTCTGCTTCATATTGACTTCTTACTCACTATCATTATTATCAGCTAACCATTATTGATGTTAATTACATATGGAAATACATTTTTATATGTTTTGTATCTTTATACAGTATGTTCATGGTATGTATCTGTATCAGCCAACTGAAAATGATAAAGTATTGTATGATGTGTTAAGTGGCATACTTATAATGGGAGGGACAAAAATGTGCTCTAAAACAAATAAAAAAGAAAAAAATGCCTCATAGATTTACTTGAAATTTATTATACTTAATAATTAACCAATACATAGGCTACATGCATTTTCTGCAAATTTTAAGTGTACCTAAACAGAAACAGAAAGGAAACCAAATTAAAATCCCTATACTGTACTGTATTGTATTTCATAATTGGGGAAAAGACCATTTAATTAAGAGATTAAACCCTAATAGTAATCATTTTTGCTTCACTGTTTGTAAAAAAAATTTTAATCATTTTAAAAAACTTTAAATTTGAAAACAATTTAGCATGGTTTTTATGAAGAACAATGTTATCTCATATGTTTTTAAAAGGTAAACCTGGAATTATTTTAAATGGTACCAAAATCATTTACATATAAATAACAAAGGTGTCATTAACAATTAAAAGTTGATATTTATGTTTTGAGATAATTGAGGTTAAAGTTGAAGGTGCTTGGAAGCAGAACTTAGAATGTAATTTGTTAATCACATTATAATCATATTTTTATATATTTTGATGTTGGAAGGCACAGTAAGACTTTTAGTATTTTTTTACTTGTCATAGTAATTGTGACTTAAATGGGATAAACAAATCAAATATATTTTTTTTGTAATTAGAAGAGGTGTTTAAGTCCCTTCATTGTTATATTTATGGGAAATTTTAGTTAAGCCATTTACAGCATTGATGACATAAGATGTGATGCCTTTTTCAATAATCCTATTAACTAGTTGAGTGTTTTCAGCGATTTTCTTTTTCCCGAATCTTTGATATTAGTAATTATGAGTGTTATTGTTCTATCAAAAATGTTTTAATAAATCTTTCCCAAAACAACTGTATTTTTTTTGTGAAATTTATTGATAATTTTTTAGAGCACCAACATTTGTTGTTTTTGATGTTTGTTTTCAGAACAAGTTAATGAAGTTTCTATAATAATAATCTCTCTATAATTACCATCTGCACTACTAGCTGGTTTTTAGGTATTCTTTAATAGGAGGATGAGGTAAATATTCACATCGAGTTATAGAATTTTGAAAATTTTTGATAATTTGTGCAGCTCATTACCCCTTAAAACCTAACTTCTCAGTCTGCAGGTCAGTTTTTGATGTGTAATTTAATATGCCTTTTGAACTTTGAAAAATGCCTTTTTTTTTTTTCAGCAGTTGATGAATGGTGGAATCAAGGATACAAACAGTGGAATGATCAAGTCAAATGTAGCCAATGCTCCATTGGAAAATGATCTCATTGCAAGTATGTTTAGTCTTGTATGTAAACTAGCTCTTAAGAGACTGTTATGGCTGCTCATGGGAGTATGCTTTTTTATATACAGTAATGAGTATTTTTCTATTTTTATGTTTTTCATTTAACATAATTCTACTCCATCTAACACATAACAGTTTGGTATTGATGAACCTTGGAAACAGCCCAGTAAAGCTGGTTTCATATTACAGTAAAAAGAAACCAGCTGCATCACTAAATCCCTTTACCTTGTACAACCTCTACTACTTGGTACCAAAACACATTAAGAATTTTGCCTGAGAGGCATTGAACATCATTTTGAGGACATTTTTATCATTAACAGTAACCTTAAATTTTCCAACCAATACAAGCCAAGCAGGGCATGGATCTTGGAGGAAAACTACGGAAAAAAAGATAAGAAAAATGTTTTAAAGCAAAATAAAGCTTTGCAAGAAGTACCTCTGTGACTTGTAGCACAGTACAGTAATTTCATGTATATGTGAAAGAGTTCAACATGCAAGACCCAGTATTTTTATTTTTGCAGGGGTCATTGAGATTAACGTAATCATTTTTATTTGGGTCATTCTTCTTGAAGGATCTGATCTCTGAAGCCCATTCTCAGATTGGAGAAGAGGCTTTAACATCCATCAGAGCTAAGGCTCACGAGATCAGAGTGGTTACCACATTGTTAGCCTTTAAACATAACCTATCTTTATCATAAATTTTTCAAACGACTTAGGTCTATCTTCACGAGCCATTATTTTCATGATGTGGAAACCACTTTGGACAATTGTAGTACAGACAGTCCCCGGTTTACGACAGTCTCGACTTACGACGTTCCGAGTTTACAACGCTTTTCAAATATATTCATAAAAAAATTATTTCCTGGGTTACAATGCATGTCCAGGTTTACGACGCTGACAACGCCCGTCCGACGGAAGAAATATGGCTCCAGAATGGCAGAATGGTCAATTTTGGAGGGTTTTCTGTTGAAAAGCTCGATGTAAATGCAGGATAAATTGTTTTCAAGGCACTCAAAGGAATAAAAGTAAGGTTTTTTTACGATTTTCGACGGTATTTCAGATTTAGCGCGCAGTCCGACGACGATCGGAAGAAATATGCATCCAAAACAGCAGAATGGTCAATATTTGGAGGTTTTTATTATGAGAAACTCAATATAAATGCAGGATTCATTGTTTTCAAGACACCCAAAGGATTAAAAGTAAGGTTTTTCTTACGATTTTTCGACGGTATTTCGGACGACGCCAGTCCGACAACGATCGGAAGAGATATGCATCCAAAACAGCAGAATGGTCAATAATTGGAAGGTTTTTATTATGAGAAACTTAATATAAATGCAGGATTCATTGTTTTCAAGACACCCAAAGGATTAAGAATAAGGTTTCTTAACGATTTTCGACAGTATTTTGGGCGACGCCAATCCGACGACGATCGGGAGAAATATGCATCCAAAACAGCAGAATGGTAAATATTTGGAGGTTTTTTATCATGAGAAACTCAATATAAATGCAGGATTCATTGTTTTCAAGACACCCAAAGGATTAAAAGTAAGGTTTTCTTACGATTTTCAACGGTATTTCGGACGACGCCAGTCTGACGACGATCGGAAGAGATATGCATCCAAAACAGCAGAATGGTCAATATCTGGAGGGTTTTTATTGTGAAAAACTCAATATAAATGCAGGATTTGTTGTTTTCACGACACCCTAAGGAATAAAATTAAAGTTTTCTTATGATTCTCGACGGTAATATTTGGGATGACTCAGTGTCCAACGCATACGATGGAAGAAAATTTACATTCGCGGATTTTTTCATAGAGCAATATTCACTAAATTACTGAATTTTATTTTATTTTCATGTCTAAATACATTTTTTATGATGAAAAAATTATTTACTAATTTTAAAATATTAATATTAAGTAACCACAGGAAAGTATCTATAAAATTTAAATTAAAATCCCGTGAAATCATAAAACTGCTTACCGATGTAATCACTTCATTCTCTCTCTCTCTCTCTCTCTCTCTCTCTCTCTCTCTCTCTCTCTCTCTCTCTCTCTCTCTCTCTCTCTCTCTCTCACGGATAATTTCACCTCTGCAATTTTAGTAAGGCCAACCGCCCATATCTCTCTCTCTATTGCATATATCCTTCAAAAAAATATCGATTACTGTATGTAAACATAAAAATATACCAAAATCCCATCATCGCTTGTATGACAATTTTTTTTTATTGCTTTTTTGAAGGCTTATGACGATACCGGCTCGGGGGATTAGAATTAGCCAATAACAGAGCTCGTAGCAACCCCTTCTCTCCATGACGATACGCTATTGGCTGGCAGGACTGACAGTAGCCAATAACAACTTGTAACAACCCCTCATCCCCTTCCCACCCTCCTTGACGACATGCTATTGGCAGGAAGGGTGGGATTTTAACCAATCACAAAGCTTGTACCTCACGGGCTTTAGCATACACTATAAAGAGGGTGCGTAGTATTTTTTTTTCTCTCTCTCACCAACTGCATAAAATTTTTCTAACAAATTTGTGGGAGATGACGACTAACTACGTTTGTATGATATATAAATGACTTACCTAATAAGAGCTAATTTTCAAATATTAATAAGATTAAATAATAATAATACAGCATACTGAAATTACAACATTTATGCATTTTCAAAGCATCTCTCTCTCTCTCTCTCTCTCTCTCTCTCTCTCTCTCTCTCTCTCTGAGAAATGGATAGATATATTATAAATCGATACTAAGTTCAGTCCTTCACTCTCACAGGAAAAGATACTGCTAATTTGAGTCTCTTTACCTATGCACACTGTGTGTGTGTGTTCATGGTGCTTTAAAAGTGCTTGGTAAAAGTAGTGGTAGCCTACATCTTTGGAAGACAAAGAAAAAAACAATTTTTTGTTGTCAGTCATAGTAAAGGGAAATGGATTAACACTCCTCGAGAGATTAAAGAGATAAACTCACTCACTCTCTCTCTCTCGTGCCAGTACAAGAATGGCTGAATGTAAGTCGTAGTGGTAATTCATTCTCTCTCTCTCTCTCTCTCTCTCTCTCTCTCTCTCTCTCTCTCTCTTTGGCTGGAAAAGGGTACTAGTGTTTAAGATGACTTTGAAAAGATATTAATATAATTTCAAAGATTAATACAGTAGTAACAGGATAATAATTTAAGCTATATTTCTCTCTCTCTCTCTCTCTCTCTCTCTCTCTCTCTAGAATGGTAAAATTTTGGAGGGTTTTCATGAAAGACTAATGCAGGTTATGTCATTCTCAAGATACCCAAAGGATGCTCAAAGGATTAAAAGTAAGGTTTTCTTACGATTTTCGACGATTTTTCTGGTTTACGACGATTTTCGGCTTATGATGCGTCGTCAGAACGGAACTCCCGTTGTAACCGGGGACTGCCTGTACTTTAGGGCCGTTGTCCGTGGCTGGCATGGTGTTGGGGGAGAAAGCATAGGAAGCTTTTCTTCCTTCCTTTTCTCTTTGCCTTGAACTTAGGTGTTGAGTTGTAAGGGGATCCTGGGGGTACATGTACCTGACCCACCAGTCATAGTTATTAATGGGTGTTATGAGAGTGGTTTTATAAATTTTATGGTGGAGGTGATGTTCGTGTTTATTATTTCTGGTTGTAGGTTTTGTCAGGACTGTGCCCAGGGCAGGGCCAACTGACTACAGTACTTGTATACTTTGTTAGTCACCTGGTTCATCCCTTGCTGCAAAGTCCCCACTGATGTAGAGGTGCGTCTGGCCAATTCGCCACGCCGTACATGGTTAAGATGATCGTCGACCAGAGGCTGTATCTACCTGTAGGTGCTCTTATAAGAGGTGCAAAAGAAATGAGCAGGTAAAAGTTACTGCCGATTTATTCAAGGTCCATGCGGTTTATATGGCGGCCGGCTGGCGTCGGGCCACGGAAGACAATGGAAGCAACGGTGACCTGAGGTCGATAACAATTAATAAATAAATACAGCGAACAAGTACAATATACAATGTAACAATAGACAGAATTAAAGTTGAGTATAATCTTGACGCCTGCGAAAGAAGAAATACACGGTACACAGTTGATGAACAGATAAATAATTGCATACACAGTTTAAGCAATTGAATTTTACATGACCTGGCCCATCAAGCGTGACGAATCGTAGGTACAAACAAAATGGGCCGTCATCAAAAAAAACTTGCTTAGCAGGGACTTTACAAACAACATGATCAGCAGAGACTGTACAACATGGCTTTACACTCTCTTACCAGTTAAGGAACAATAAGCATTGTACCAATGCTAATTTCCATTCTTTAACTCATTATCATCAATAATGTTTTGGGGTAAAAAAGATCCATCCCACCCCCGTGTCAATTTGGGATTCAGCAATGTAATTGGTAAGTTACATATATAAAAATGACATTTTTATGATAAAATAAAAGTTCTATATATGCTTACCAAGTACAGGCAGTCCCCGGTTATCGGCGGGGGTTCCGTTCCGACAGCGTGATGATAAGCGAAAAGCACCGATTTTCAGCGCTTATCAGTGCCAGTAACCGCAGATCAGCACCTCTGTTAGGCATGTATCAGCGCCAATACCCAATTATTGGGGCCAATAAGCAGATATCAGCGATTTTCAGTGCTGAAAATTGCCAATTTTCGTCACTAGACAAGTGCCATAAAACCACATCACCGATAACCGAGCCCACTGAAAACTGGGGACTGCCTGTAATTACAAATCAAAGCCCTCCCTCCTCTCCTCACATGGGAATGAGGACAAAAACAATTGAGCTCTCTGCTGAAGTTGTTCCTTTGTTACCCTGAACTAGCGCTACCGCAAATTTCAAAATTTTTAAGCTGCCGGCGAGTGAAACTGTAAGCAATGTAATTACTTGATAAGTATGTATAAAACTTAAATATTTTATCATAAAAATATAATTTTTTGTGGTCACTGAAATGAATAGTGACACTCCCAATGCCCTTTAAGTACAAGTTCAGCCGTGATAGAAAGGGGGGTTGAGAAGGGATGGGAAGGTGGTGACATAAAAATAACCAAAAACGACAGATATTAGTTAGTCTAATCCATAGTTTTCAAGGTCGCTATTATGAATAGTGCTCCCAATGCCATTTGAGTCCAGTTCAGTCCCGATAGGGAGGGGGGGAGGGATGAAAAATAAAATGTTGAAAATGACAGATAATAGTGCCTAATCCATAGTTTTTGAGGTCACTGAGATGAATAGTGACACTCCTGATACCCTTTAAGTCAAAGTTCAGCCCCAATAGGAATGGGAGGGTGAGAAGAGGTGAAATATATTGTCAAAAAATGCTGGGCAATGTAACTGAAGCAACTATCTTAACAGGAAAAGGAGAGAATGAGAGATAGAGAGAGTGGGAGGGAGAGGAAGTGAGAGAGAGAGAGTAGAGCGGGTGTTTGGAGGGGAAAGAGGGAAAGAGTGAGGGAGAGGAAATGAGAGAGGGACTGAAGGGGTTGCTAGAGAGGAAGTGATAGAGTAGAGGGGGTGTTAGGGAGGAGAAGGAGAGAGAGAGAGTTTAACAGTTGTTATTCACAGTTTTCCTGAGCAGTGCCAGGTTGGTCAGCTAGTATCTTATAATTATCAGCCACCTACTGCTACATGTAAGACTTTGTCATAAACAACAGCAAGTACTGACATAAACAGTCGACTCAAGAAACAATTGTTTACTGATGTTGTTTACTGTAACACACGTTTATTAAGGGTTGCATTACAGTTGTTGACTTGTTAAAAATTTGCTAATTTTCAATGGTGACTTCCATAAAAAAAATTAAATAAATCTTTATTTAGCCTCCATGCAGTGGAGAGGAAAGTGTTATGAAAGTATGCCACTAAATTTACAGTGATAGCTGTGGCTGAAGAAACAATGTGCAGGCCACAAAATGTTTGGGAAGAGCCAAAAGCAACATCCGATACTGGCGAAATCACACTTTTACTTCATTTAATTTACTGCATTTATAAATAAAGTAAGTTGTATTTTTAAACCCAGCTTTGATAATTTGCAAAAAAAAATAATCTCCAAATTGTGTTTCATTTAGCAACCAAGCAGCTGATGATTTCAAGAATATAAACATTATCAGAATACAAATGGCACCTGAAAGCTTTGTTCATAAATTATAATGCGATAATAGTATGACAGTAATGCATGAAATATAACTGCATACAGTATGCAAAACAAGTTTTATTAAAATGATCATTCTTAATACAACTGTTATTTGAAATATGCAAATGGATATCTTTCGGTGTAACAACCTCAACAGGGTCAAGAGTCTCTCTCTCTCTCTCTCTCTCTCTCTCTCTCTCTCTCTCTCTCTCTCTCTCTCTCTCTCTCTCTCTCTCTCTCTCTCTCTCTCTCTCTCTCTCTCTCTCTCTCTCTCTCTCTCTCTCTCTCTCTCTCTCTCTCTCTCTCTCTCTCTCTCTCACGTGTACAGTTTGAAGAAACAAAGGCAGCAAGTTTTCAGGTTTTGCTGAAAATGAAAGCCAGAAATGTTTGAAGTGCCAGAAAACATTGAAAGGTGGCAGTAGGTCAGAACTTTACAGTGCGCTTTTAAAGTGGTTTAAGTTCGACAAACCAAAGATGTAAGCATTTCTGGGGAGATACTTATGGAGCAGGCCAGAATTTTCATGAGCTAAACCTAACAAATGACAGCGATTATTCATCAGCTTTGTTCTACTTTTGATAACACAGCAATATACATGTGGGATGAGATGGCAAGACTTGGTTTATGCAGAGGTTTTGTAGGGGTGATTTGTGTCATCTGGGATTTTCTGTGGTCTGGCAGTGGCCTGGTCCCAAGGGAACCGATTTAAGGGAAGCGCTGATGCCATAAGGCCCCATTATAAAGTAAATGACTGTTTCTACCTTATGAATGAATGAATTTGCTTAAAATATTACCACTTATTCTACAACTATAGTAATAACGAAAATTCTCTCATGGGAAAATATAAAAATTCAATTTCTAAGTTCATTTGTTTTGCAGTTGAAATAAATTATGTCACTTCTCAAAATTAACTTGCAAAATTAATAAAAGTTGCTCACAAAACCAATTTTCCCTAACGACAGAAAGATATATACCATAGTTATACTACACTCTGTAAAAGATTCATTGAATTTGCTTCAGTCTTGGAGAAATAAGCATTTAGTTTTGAAAAAAGCAAGTTTTGAGAAAACAGCAAAACAGAAAAATTTTTGGACTTTCAAAAGAAATCTGAGACGATCAGAATATCTTGAGCGATTTATCCCTATAGTGTTATATAACCTGCTTTCTCTGTGGCAATGCCGATAGAGAGAATGGGATGCTTTAGTGGGTGACAATTATTTTGGAATAAATTTTGTTGACACTTTTACATGCCTCTTTTACAATTTGTCATTCAGTGTTGTACAAGTGATGAACAAAATTGTGCATGAACCAATTTAAAGATCTTTTTTGAGCACTATATCTTCAAGATACATTTATTTACACATAAAGCAGTCCAAACAGTATATAACTCCTTCTGCTTAACCAAACTTAAGAGTCATACAGACATTTTTACAAGTTTTTACAGTTTGTCATTCACGGTGCCATACAAGCGATGAACAAAATTGTCCATGAAGTAATCTAAACATTGTTTTTGAGCAATATACCCTCAAGATATGTTTATTTACACATAAAACTGTCCAAAACAGTGTATAACTCCTGTTACCTAACCAGACTTAGTCGTACAGGCATTTTTACAAGTTTTTTTTTTTAACAATTTGTGGTTCACAGTGCCATACAAGCGCTGAGCAAAATTGTCAATAAACTAATCTAAAAAATCTTTTTAGCATTAATACTTCAGGATGTGTTTATTTAGACATAAAACAGTAGCAAACTGTTAATAACTAAAATTCAATAATTCCTGAATATTCGGCAGTCAGCACGCCCCATGAGGTTGGGCTGTATTGGCATTATAGTAGCCACAAGAGCTTTTAGATAATTGCCAATTCTGAGTCTTTTAGTTGATGTCAGAATGCTAGTTCTAGGCTTTCACTGCCAGGGTTGCATCTTTTGGTGCTGAAATAGTTTGCAAAGACTTCCCAACTCTCCTGGATTTAGAACTACTAATATTGAATTATTTTTGATAGTGCAGTTTTGTTTCGTCCTCAAGGAGTCACCCTTTCATGGTCTACCAGAGCTCCATGGGGACCAAACTAATATAAAAGGATTCTCTTTTAGCTGGTCTTATAGCCGGGCATTGTGTTGTAATGATAAACACTATAACGTGATGGAGTGTGTAATGGACTCAAAGATAAGAGGGCACCTCCCATTATTTTCAGCGAAGCTGAACCCAGTTTTCCAACGTCAAAACCTGCAAGAAGAAGTGATTATCGTGCATGCACATCCACCATGTTGTCGACAGAAGGACTGCCACAGGACCAGGGGGCCATTACCCTTGTTGGTCCAGCACAGTATAGTTTACTGCAAGCCAGTGCTCCGTGAATTCAGCTTTTTGATCCTCTGATTTCATTAGCGAGGATCATGGAAACATCTCAGATTGCAAGTTAAGTGCTTAATTTTAAGTTCCAGTTAAAGTTTTAGTTTTCAGCTTTTGGAATTGGTAGTTAATTCGGGTGTAAAAGCCAGAAACTGTCGTTTCCTGCTGGTACATGGTCGGCGCTTACAAAAGAAATGTTACAAAAGAAATGTTCCACAGTTTATCATTAATATAGATAATCCTTTCAGATAACGATATCTACAATCTAGGCAGTAGCCTGTTTCAGATTCAGTGGAAATAATTTAGATAAGCTTAATAGTGGATGTTTTCTGTAGCCTATAACCTAGGATTACATATCCTTAAGTTTGAACTAACAACCTGGAATAGGTAGTAACCTAAATTAAGGTAAGTAAGAACCTTTTAAGACATACCCTATTATGGGCCTAGGCAGCAGCCTAGTTTACACCAAGGACCCTAGGATTAGATAACAACAATAATCTGGTCAAAATAAAATGGTAGCCAAGTTTTAAGGCTACAGATCAGTGAAATTTGTCCCTTTTATATAGCCTGTACACTAAAGCAGAGTCTAAATAATCTAGATGAGATGTTAACCTAGCTTTAAGCCTACATATTTACTGTAGGTAATGGTGTTTTATGTGAAGAAAACGTAAGTGATAGCCTAACTATAAGATTACACATTAGTAAGTTACTGTTTTATATGGTAGACCAAATAGCGTAGGGCTGGATATAATAAGTACAGTATATCTTAGTTTAACCAGACCACTGAGCTAATTAACAGCTCTCCTAGGGCTGGCCCGAAGGATTAGACTTATTTTACGTGGCTAAGAACCAATTGGTTACCTAGCAATGGGACCTACAGCTTATTGTGGAATCCGAACCACATTATAGCGAGAAATGAATTTCTGTCACCAGAAATAAATTCCTCATATTCTTCACTGGCCGGTTGGAGATTCGAACTCGCGGCCAACAGAGTACTAGCTGAGAACGGAACCCACTCGCCCAACGAAGAACTAGGGCTGGATATAAACAACAACCTGTTTTAGACAAAAATGGTAGCCTAACTACAAGGTTACATATTAGTAAGTTTCTGTTTTTATATAGCCTATACATTTAAGAGTTATCTAAAATAATCTGGATTAGGCAATACCCTATACTAGGCTAAGAGAGAACAATTTAGGAAATATCCAATTATTGGTCTAAGCGGTAGTTTAGTCCAAATAGTCTAGGGGTACTATGTATTTTAGGAAGCTTGAGTCATCGTTTTTGCCAATATCTTTTAAGTTAATTGATGGATTGGTGTGTTACTCTGCAACTGTGTTTCACACCCTCCCCTAATTTTTGGTAATAAATTCAATTTCCAAATTCAGCTTTTTCAGGCATTTTACTATTGAATTTGATGGGATACCCAGGAAACTGATTAATGCTTTCGAACATTTGGGTACTACTGAACTTGTTTTGAGTATCTATTTACTGTATAGGAAATTCCTCACTGCCCCAGCTTTCCTCTCCGGCTCTCCCTTTCCTCTCCCTACTCTTCCTTGACATCAGTACAGTACACCCAGTAGAGTATGTTACTTTCTTTATGAATGTGGTTTTTATTTTGTTTGCATTATTTTGTGGTGAAAAGTTATTTCTTGTTTTTTCTAAATTCATTGTTCTACATATATAATTTAAAATATTTCATGTTTATTCTAAATTCATTGTTCTACATAATAATAGAAATTGGGTTAAAATCACAGGACAGTTTACAGTCAACCCAACGGATTTGCAGGGGATGTGTACCACAAACCCCTACGAGTAGTTAAAACCTGCTACTGTAATAGTTAACACCCCCCTCTAAAAATGCTTATAACTGCCTATCTTGAAAGTTCAAATACCAATTGTATACTTAAAGTACCACCCTACATCAAATATACCTTAAATTATTATCCTATTACTGTATTAATCTTTGAAATTATATTATCAATATAATTTCAAAGTCATCTTAAACATTAGTACCCTTAAAAATATATACATACATACATATAGGCAGTCCCGGTTTATGACGGGGGCTCTGTTCTTATGCCACGTCGTAAGTCAAAAATCATTGTAAACCAAAAAATCGTTGAAAATCATAAAAAATCCAAAGAAAACCTTACTATTAATGCTTTTGGTGCATTGAAAATGATGTAAACTGCATTTTTATTTAGTTTTTCATAAATAAAAACTCAAAATTTTTATTCTGCCGTTTTGGAGCCATATTTCTTTTGTCGGATCAGCGTTGTAACCCAGGAACATGCAATGTAAACCGGGAAATAATTTCTGATGAATATATTTGAAAAGCGTCGTAAGCTGGACCCGTCATAAACTGGGGACTGCCTGTACTTCTAACCCTTCCAGCCAAAAAAAGAGAGAGAGAGAGAGAGAGTTACCACAACAACGTATATTCAGCCAGCATTGTGCTGGCATGGGCGAGAGAGAGAGAGAGAGAGTGAGTTACCACTACAACTTATATTCAGCCAGCGTTGTGCTGGCATGGGCAAGAGAGAGAGTGAGTGAGTTTATCTCTTTAATCTCTCCAGGCAACTAACAGCAACAAAAAATTTTTAGTTTTTTGTCTTCCAAAGATGTATCACGTTCAAACAGTGTGCGCATGTGTTAATACCAGATGAGAGAGAGAGAGAGAGAGAGAGAGAGAGAGAGAGAGAGAGAGAGACAGTGTGCACATGTGTTAATACCAGATGAGAGAGAGAGAGAGAGAGATATTTGACCACCCAGTGGCAAAATTTTTTACCCTTGTCAAGAGAGAGAGAGAGAGAGAGAGAATTTGACCACCCAGTGGCAAAATTTTTTACCCTTGTCAAGTTATCTGACATATTTTGTGGGTACACCCTCCCCTCTCTCTCCAAAGCTTTCAGGAAAAAATTGGGAAATAGATGAGTTAAAAGAATTTATACTGAACTTTTCTTTAATGAATTGATATTTTGCTGTTTACTTTAATATTAATATTTGAAAATTAGTAAACCACTTATTTATCATACTAAACAAATGAATATACATAAATATTACACTGTTTGCATAAAAATTCTCTCGTCTCAGGAAGAGAGAGAGAGAGAAGGGCTGAACTAAGTAACTATTTATCTATCTATCTATCCATTTTTCACATTCTACCCTTTGGCAAGATAGAGAGAGAGAGGGAGCTGAGAAGAAAAGAAGGAAGGGAGAAATTGATTTGACCACGAAGTGGCAACATCTTCTACCCTTGCAGTCAGAAATGTCAAGTAATTGGACATATTTGACAGGTTCAACCCCCTTTGCTCCAAACCTTTCAGAAGACAGGGAAAGAATTTATATAGAAATAAAATCTTAGTAATTCACTATATTTCTTTTACATTAGTATTAGTATTAATACTGTATTGATATTTGAAAATTAATATTAATATTGATATTCAAAAATTAATAATATTTGAAAATCAGTATTACAGTACTCCCATATTCACGTTCTCACGATTCGTGGACTCACATATTCATGGATTTCTCTGTGGAACGTATCTACCAATTATTTGCGGAAAATTTGCCCATTCACGGTATTTTTCACTGAGAAATATTCATTAATTACTGTATTTTCATCTCATTTTCATGACTAAATGCACGTTTTATGATAAAACTATTAAAATACTCGGTTAATGCTCGAGTTACGATAATTCACCTTATGATAATTCAATTTTGCGATGGGGTAAACAGTTAATACCAATACGACAATATTATTTATAAAATTTTTTAAAATTTTGTGCGGGCGCAGGCAGCAGGGTAATCAGGCAGTGAGAGAAACCAAATTACAGTAGACAACTTTTCCTCCATCTCTTTATCCCATCTGGTTAAAAAAGTAAAAGAGAATGATAAATAAAAGTATTGTTAGTAATGTTATACTCTTGCGTAAATGCGTACAGCCATAAACAACCGACCAAGAAACTGTTGTTTTGCTTATACATAACTGAATCGGATAACAACAGCCGCTTACCACGGTAATAAACAATTACCATAGGTTATGGCACAGATGAAGTTAAGTAGAGTAGGACTGATATATTTTTACAATTTGCCCTTATTCAATATAGGTAAAAGATCTTCAAGGAAATATACTGCTAAATTTAAGCTGTAAGTTGTAGCTGAAGCTGAGAAAATAATGTTCAAGCTGCTAATGACTATACTGTAAATTATCGTACATTGGCAACATGGATGAAACTCGATCGTAATTAAAATTGGAGAGAAAGTATTTTAATCAAAACTACAGGGAATGAGAACACAATGTTATTTTTACGCTGATAAACGATAAATACGTAAAGCTCTTATGATGAAATAAAGTGAAAGTAGCAAACGGAATCTGATTTTTTTTTTTTACACAAAACAAACACCCCCAAACAGCCATCATCATTCGTCATCTATTGATGAAAATAGATAAATTAATTTCACAAGGAGCCGTATTTTATTATATTTCAACTTAAAAAGACAGTGTATAACAAAAAATAACCTTGCCCCATATGAATAAAGTATCTAGAGATTCATTTACGCTAACTAGAAGCAAGAAAAGCACTCTGAACTGAATTAAATACAGTGAAATAAACGATTTCCAAACCAAAACATTGATTGAAACGCTATGACCGCAATTTATAATACAAAACCAATATAAGAATATATACAATATTATTGGATACAGTGAATTAAGGAATAACATTTTAAAAGATCCATGGAAAAGATGCATATTCGTTACGTTGACGTTTGTATAATACGATATGTAAATATAGAGTACAGTATAATGTAGGCCATGCTACCGTACATGTATACAGTATACCATAGTGTAGGCTAAGCTAATTCTTGTTTGTTATTCAGTTTCACTTTGTGTGAACCTCCAGAATTAGCTGATATTAATAATTACTATACTGTGTATGTATACAGTATACTTTATGGTGTAGGCTAGGCTACCATATACATACACACGGTACTGAATACCCAAGTGTAGGCTAGGCTATGTTTGAGATACGTTTTGGTATTTCTTGCATTTTTTCTAACCGATGGTTTTTTTTTTTTTTTTAACCTAACCCCATCGTAAGTAGGATAATAACTGTATAAGCATTATAAGTTTGTTTTGTGCATGTTTGAACTATCAAAATAGGCAGTTCTAAGTGTTTTTAGAAAGGTTCTAAGTATTCACTGGTTTTAGCTATTCGCGGGGGCTGTGGTACGCATCTCCTGTGAATACGGAGGGTTTACTTTATTAATATTAATACTATTTGCAAATTAGTAAATCATTTATTTATCATACCAAACAAATAAACATACGTATGCATACTAATTCATTCATCTCAATAAGAGGGAGAAAGAGAGAGAGAATTAATTATTTAATCTTATTAAACTTAATATTAATAATTGAAAATTAGTAGTGTAAATCATTATTTTATCATAAAATGTATATGTACGCACAGTACAGTATTTAGTCACAAAAGTAATTTGAAAGTACAGAATATTGCTCTACGAAAAATCTGCAAATGGGTGAGTTTTCTTGCGAATGATTTATTGATAGGCTCCACAGAAAGTTCTGCAAAACGCTGAGTCCGCAAATTGCTAGCCTGCAAATCCGTAGGTCATTAGCTCATTTCATCCTACATTGCCAAGTTAAAAAATTACAATGCTAATATGTGCCTGAAAACATTCCATAACATTCCATTACATAAATATTGCAGAGAGAGAGAGAGAGTGGGGAATGAATGAAAAGACAGACAGGGAAGTGAGGTTTAAAGAATGAGGAAGGGTTGGTGTTGTGAGAGATAAGTACCCCAAGAGTGCTTATCTGAAAAACTTTGTTAATCTTGACTGGCTAGGTTTGGCTTTGTCCTAAAATTCAAGAGTAAAGTGCCTTTAAAATCTGTGGAAGTATTATTCATAAAAAATTAGGAGAGGGTGTGAGACACTGTTTCAAAGTGCCATACAAGTCAATCAATGGGTTTGAAAGATATTGGCAAAAAACGATGACTCAAACTTCCTGAAATACATAGTAGATATAAACAGTATCCTAGGCTTAATAAAATGATAACCTAGTTTTTATGACTCGGTAGCCTCTCTGTAAGGCTACACAGTAATGGAGTTCTTATGTAGCCTATATCCTTAAAGATGATATAAACCTAGACCAGGCAGTAGCCTAACCAGATTAAGTAGGAATCTCTTTTAAGGGAATATCTTACTATTTGCCTGAAACAGCAGGGGCCAAATATCAGATAAAAGGGTAGTTGTAGCCAGATAAAACAGTAAACTAGGTTATAAGAGGGTTCTTTTCTGTATAGTTTATATCCTTAAGTATTTTAAATAAGCCTAGAATAGGCAGTGGCCTAGAAGAGGTTAAGCGAGAACCCTCTAAGAAATCCTTTATTATTAGCCTAACATAGATTATGCTAGAAGCAGTAATCTAAGCCATATAAAACAGTAGGTTGGGTTAGTTAAATTAGTTTATAGTAGTTAGTCTGAATGGCGTGACATTCAGAATGAAATTTCACATAGCCCTTGCAAAAGGACTAACAGTGTACAAGTAATACAGCCATATACTGGTGTTAAAACTAACACCTAAACCCTAGAGGATTTAAGTTAACATAGATATGTAATAAAATATATTACAGCTACACACTTGTAATCAAATTAACCTGTAATATGGAATATACAATATATATAAGGGACTACAGACAAGTAATACTAACTAGTTTCTAATTGTTTTATATAACTACAGGGCCGCCATTATGCTGGACCCTCAGCGCAGGTGTTCTGCAGCAAATTGCTCAGTTCACTTTTTGCCAGTGGGTATGGCCCATCACCTGCCAAGAGCATAGTCCCTGTAGAAATCAAGGAAAATGTGGTTGTCACCAGATACTGTATGTGTAAAATTTGTATTATGCTCCTGGGAGCAAGCTTTAAGGGTGAAACAGCTTGTTTTAAGCTGTTTCAGTGGGTCCTAGGATTAAGTAGGTGAGGAAGGGGGAGATTATATCTTTCCAGCAGAACTCCAGCAGAAAAAGATGTATGTTTGGGCCAAAACCCAGTAACATCAACCCCCCAGTGCCTCCTGGGTTAACCCCGTTGAGGAAGTAGAGGAATCTTTACAAGGGGGTAACATTCTCAATAAAGAATATGAACTGGACATTGCCACTGAAATGACCCTGCTGAACCCAGAAGGATCAGGGACACGCATTTCAGCTAACCATGGTAGAAACCTTCCAGAAGGAATTCTATCCCCCATTGCCACTGAAATGACCCTGCTGAACCCGGAAAGATCAGGGACACGCATTTCAGCTACCATGGTAGAAACGTTCCAAAAGGAATTCTATCCACATGCAGCTATCAGATGCTGAACAGGATCTTTCCCCCAAAAGGGATACTAGGATCCACCTAACCCCAACTGAATTACTACATTTTCATAGGGGTGTAGTAACTCACCCAGGACTTCTGCCCCCTGGGTAACAGGAAGTTACGTTTCAGTTGTTGAAGCTCAGTCAGATTGCACAAGCTCCCCAAAAGGGATACACAGTTTGTGGCATTTGATATTTTCAGTAAGGAAATAATGAGTAACATCAAAAATGTCCTTGCCACAGAATGGCAACATATAATGGGCATAATACATGATTCCGAACAGGAAATTAAGTCAGTTATGTGCACCCCAAAGTGTAATTGCCACAGAACGGCAAGATATAATGGGCATAATACATGATTCCGAACAGGAAATTAAGTCAGTTATGTGCACCCCAAAGTGTAAAAGTACTGCATCCTATAACCAAAAAGTGAGAGTGGATACAAATTCTGCCCAAACAATGTTAGAATTCCGACTGGAAACAACAAATTGGCTAGTTCGGACTACAAAACGTCAGATCAGAACCTAATAGGGACTCCAATACTCACCCCTGATGATACTGATAATCCTTGGTGAGACACCTCAGTATGCATTTTCTCTCCCAATGGTAACGATGTAATTAATGAGAGAAAAACTATGACTGAAGTTGTGCATGTAGAGTTTAGAGACAGGGCAGCATTCCTCAATACAGAATGGCACCTGGTAGCACCTTTGCCAGACATGGAGAAACCACAAAAATGGTTCTCTTACTTGTGCCTATAGCATTAAAAGCTATAGAAGCCAACTTTTACCAGGTCAATGGGCAGTGGATCTATAATTCCATTTTAAATAAGACCCACGTTGCTTACCAAATACCCCTAGCCTTCTGTCCCTTCACTTTCAAAATAATCATATGAAGCCAGATTTTCAGAATTTTGTAGTGACTATAAAACAAGAGTCAATGGCAGAATTGAAGCCATTTGCCACGATCATCCGAGTTTCGAAAAATTCCACTAAGGAATGGGATATGCTTCAACTTCCTTAAAGTTCCTTTAGATATAGCTACTCAGCAGTTTGGGACTCCTATGAGAAGAATCTCAGAGGGGACAGCCTTGGCAGAATTTCATGCTAGGATCCACCTCCTTAGTATGACAGTATAACCTCTACCACCTTGCTGGCAGTTGCCACCAAAAGGCTTCCAGAAGATTCCAGAACAATTTTTGCTGTTGTGGCCAAAGTCTTATGAGAACCCTATGGGAAGCACTCCATGACTTTTTAGAATGGCACATAAAAGCGTGAATGGAAACGAGGGCTCCCAACCAGTCACTCCCCAATGTGACTTCATTATTACACTCGAACCCCTTCTGTAAGGACCTGTTGGAGGAGTCTGTTGTGGCTCAGCTCAGTGAGCAAGGCTGCCAACAGAATTGTACAGTGTACATTCTTCTGGGAAAAGGGGAATTCAGAAACAAAAAAACCCGAAACTTCCCTTTACCCAGCCCAAAAAAAGGCTTGCTATGATAAAAAATCATATAAGGCTCCAGTCACCCTAAAAGTTTTTGTCAAAAACAGGTAGATGGTCAGAAGGGACAACTCCTTACAAAGGGACAACAAGAGCAAGGACATCCTTTTCACAAGATCCCAAAACCTCCTAGGGGAAAAGGAAAAGCATCATCTGGAATGTCTATCAAGGGCAAAGGCAGAAGAAGAAGTTGATACCAATAGGAATTATATGGTTGGGGGTTGGCTTTGATGACACCACAGGCAGTGGAAGTCTTCCCCTTGGGGGAACAGCATTATTTTCAGTGGGTTGGGGTGGAAATGGTCTCATCACCCCCTCCTTTAAAGGGGTTCTTCCAAAAACCAGATTCCTCTGGAAGATTACGTGCAGAAGGCCCTATTAAAGGGAGCCATAGAGAAACATGCGTATATTCACCACCAAGCACGTCTCGTCAGTATCCCCAAAAAGATTCCTCCGAACAAAGAGTGATCCTCGACATATCAGCATTGAACAAGCACATTGTTTGCCAAAAGTTTAGGATGACTACCATTGCCCAAGTACATTCAGTCATTCTAAAAGAGACTTTGACAGCTTCTATAGATCTGAAAGATGCATACTGTTACGTCCCTATCACCGCTCCCTTCTGCCCTTTCCTTAGGGTTCCTGATAGGAAAAGATATGTACAGGTTCAAAGTCATGCCTTTTGGGCTAAACATTGCCCCAAGAATTTTAACAAAATTAGCAGCGATAGTTGTTCAAGAACTCAGACAAGAAGGAATACAACTAATAGCGTATCTAGACGACTGGTTAATCTGGGGGACTACAAGAAAAGAGTGCTTGAAAAACCTAAGAGCAGTGGTCAATAGACTCTAGTAAAAAGGTGTTTAATAAATTGGAAAAAATCCTGCCTCATGCCCAGCAGTCGCTGTCAGTGGCTGGGACTGTGTTGGGATACTTTTCACAGCCTGTTGTCTCTCCCCATCAGTACTCAAAACAGAATAAGAAAAAACTCAAAATGTTCCTTGCACAGCCCAGAGTTTCCACAAGGCAGTTAGAAAGTATGATGGGCCTGCTGCAGTTCACATCAGTAATAGATCCAGTACTCAGATTGCAACTAAAAAATGTTAAAAAATTCTGGCTATCACATGCAAGAAAAGAGATGCGAGACCAACCTCATCAAAAGAATAAAAAAGTTGGGGAGATACTTTGGCCCTGGACCCAGAAGGAATCTCTGGCAAAACAGGTCACCTTGACTCCTCCATCTGTACGAGTGACAATACACACAGATGCCTCGTTGACAGATTGGGGAGGACTTGGGGGGATCATCAGGTAGCAGGGAGGTGGGTCAGTTCTGAGGAATTGTCATATCAGTTTCCTGGAGCTGATGGCTGTCTTTTTATCTCTCAAAAAACTCAAACCTCCAGAAGAGACACATTGTAATGTCCTGCATCAAGAGGTCAGGATCACGTTCACCTCCTCTCAGTAAGGTAATGCTAGACATCCTTCAGATGGCACAAGCAAGAAAGTGGTACTTGTCTGCAATTCACCTCACAGGGTCTCTTAGCATAATAGCAGATTCTCTGTCAAGGGAAATTACAGCCTCAATAGAGTGCATGAGTGCATGTTGGACAACCACTCTTTAAACAATAGCCAACTTGCTTTCACAACTGGAAGTGGACCTGTTCGCCACATACAAGAATCATAAAACTCCCAGTATGTGTGTCTCTGAACTTGGACAGTCAAGCAACTGCGAGAGATGCCTTCCTACAAGACTTGAACAAATGGAGGATGATATACCTTTTTCCTTCTTTGTCGCAGATTTCAGAGGTTTTGAGCAAACTTCTAACCTTTAAAGGAACAGCTTACTTAATAGCCCCAAATTGGCCAAACAGGCATTGGTTCCTATTACTTAAACAGTGGACAAAGAGATTAGTTTCACTACCATCCGCTGTTCTATCCCCAACAGTAGGAAGGAAAGTCATCTACACAATCCTCCTTTCTGAGTCAAGACCTTCACGTGTGGATTTTTTAAATACAGTATTGTCTACCGTTAAAATAACTGACCAAACATTGCTAGGTACTTGGTGCAAAAACTACGGACATCATCAATCCGACAATACCAGTCCGTGTGGAAGATATGGTTAGATTATATCCATACTGAGAGCCCAGTTGAGATTTCCCTGGAAATACTTTTAAATTTTATATTGTACAGGCAGTCCCCAGTTATCGGCAATCCGGTTTTACAGTACTTGTCTAGTGACGACAGTAACTGGATTTTCACCACCAATATGTGCCCATCTCCAGTTATCGGTACTGATCCCTGGTTATTGGCGACGCCGATCCCTGGTCATCGATGCTGATAACTGGGATATCAGTGCCAATAACCAGGGATCAATGCTGTTATCACCGATTTTCCGATATTGACGATTTTCGGTCATCATTACACTGTCGGGAACGGAACCCCACCAATAACCGGGAACTGCCTGTATACCTTTTTAAAGACAAACACCTTGCTGTTACAGCAGTCATGGGATACGAAACAGCATTAACAGAACCCTTGCTTTATGGATGCAGGATTGACTCTGATAAAGAAATTGTCACTTCCCTTCTGCTGTCCCTTGCATTACAAAGAACCGCTCCCGAAAGGCTTCCAATCAGTAGGTCCCTGAACAAGGTACTTAGACTTCTATCAATCCCTCAGTTCAGCAGACCCAATACAACCATAACCCACAAGCTACAAAAGGTGATCTTGATTGCTCTAGCGTCAGGAGCTTGTATTATTGAACTGGGCTCTCTTAGACGGGGACAATACATCACGCAAACAACTGACCATCAATTATTGTCCCCTGGCCCATCATTCCTTTGAGAAGGAAAATGCAGATTAGCAGACAAAACATTATGCCCAGTTCAAGCACTTAAGGTTTACCTAGATGTCACAGCAAACATCCCAGAAGGTCCAATTTTCCTACACCCAAGCACAAGTAAACAACTCTCTCTACAAGGGCTGAGAATAGTAGTAGTGTTCCTCATTAAAAAGGCAAATCCACACTCCTTTCCTAGGTCACATGATATTAGGAAAGTAAGTATGTCGTTGGCCTTCTTCAGAAATGTGTGTTTCGAAGAAGTCTCCTAATGTACTGTACATGATGGTCATCAGAGAGTATTCTTAAAACATTATTGCCATGAGCTCGAACAAATTCGACTACATTGTGTATCAGTAAGTAGAATGGTTAGTCCTGACACCATAGGCGTTGTAGCGGAAAACCAGGGGTCTTCCTAACAGTGGGTATGCTGACTATTGCTGGGAGAAGGTGTGACAATACTGCAGCCATACCCAGCATGCTTAGGTAAGTCAGTGTAGAACTTCACCCCAAAAACATAAGTCCGAGTTTAGTTCTCTTTACTACCAAAACCTGAGGGCCACTTGGAATAAAGAATGGGGCTTGAAACTTGTGGCTTGACCACGGATCAGAAATATTTTTTCTTTGGGTTGTAGGGATTAAAATTTGAGAGCTTAAGCCTTTCAACACCTGTCAGTTTCTTTGTAAGGCTTCTTGAGGATGAAACAAGCAACTACACTATCAAAAAACAGGTTTTGACCTAGGAAAAACCTATGTTTGGTAGTTGCTGTTGGGTCCTCAAAACCCTCCCACATCCCTGATGAAAAGGCATGGGATTTGGGCAAGGGATCATCCTGCATTGACTAACAGAGAGTAATGGCTCCCTGGTCCTGTGCTGGTCCATTTGTCGACAATATGGCTGATGTGCATGCGCAATAATCACTTCTAGCAGGGTTTGACGTAGGAAAATGGTTCAGCTTCGCTGAAGATAAGGGAAGGTGCCCTCATATCAGTTTTGAGTCCGTTACATACTCCATCATGTGTTAGTGTTTATCATTATGACACAATACCTGTCCACAAGACCAGCTAAAAGAGAACTCTTTGATATTAGTTTGGTCACCATGGAGCTCTTGTAGACCATGGAAGGGTAACTCCTTGAGGTCTCAAACCAAAAATAGGGTTTTCCTACGTCAAAATCTGTTTTTAATTTAGGCATTATGCGTCATACCCTAAATCTTCAGAACTGTAAGGTTTTATGGTAAAACAAATGTTCAAGGAACAATTATTAATATCCACGTAGCCATGAATGAGGTGTTTCTGTTAAATATATCAGCAAACACCACTTGCCATTATAATGGAAATTTGAGAGCAGAACTTTTAGTTTGTAACTGTTATTGAGAAAACAGCAACTATAGATGAAGGAAATTTACCAAAAGCATTTTTACAGGGTTTCATTGTTTTTGACTTGACAAATCTGTTGGTTTTGAAGATCATGCATTGGCTCCACATAATGATGTTTAGAGATGTTTAGAGGAATACAGGTAAATTTTTGTTGAGGTCCGTCATACGTAGGTGAGCATGGTAATGAATAGGTTGACAAATTAGCAAAAGAAGCTCTACTTAATTTTCTTTCAAGGAGATTCCAACTTTTGTGAAATGACTTCATTCAGGGAATCAGGTGGTTTATTTGAGATACACAGTATGGCAAGAAAAGTAGAATATAGTTGAGAATAAAATGTGAACTCACAAGGTGGCATTTCCTTGGAAGTATTGCAGCATGGCCTAAAAATGGGAAACAGCTTTTCCTCTGTATATAGATGGGATGTACCCATACAATGGTAGATGAATACCAGCCACATTGTGGTGGCTGTCTAATCCCTTTGACTGAAGACTCTGTTGATTGAGGATACCAGGTTTTATGGACCCTAGCATTAGGCTTCTCAAGGCTCTAGTTAAGGATGGCAGGTACATTCTTGACAAGATTCTCATAGTGGTAGTGGTTTATGATATCAGTACTATTTATGAATATATTTCAGAAGCTGGCTGTCTGCAAAATATCTAGAATTCCAAATGTCTAAAATTTATTATTATAGATTGTGTTAAGAAGATATTACACTATAATGAAAGGCACGGCTCTTTGCAACTAAGCCCTGCCCACTGCACAACAGTGATTGGCTAGCTTTTGAAAGGGGAATGACGTCATACTAGTTAACTGTTAAACGCCGAGCCTCTATTTACAAAAGTGTCTGCCGTATGCCGGTGGCGTTCGGGAGTTAGCGCCGAAGTGGAAAAAAAATTATCAAAAAATCACAGCACGCATAGTTTTTAAGATTAAGAGTTCATTTTTGCTTCTTTTTTTTTGTCATTGCATGAAGTTTAGTATGCAGCCATCAGAAATGAAAAAAAATATCATATATAAATATTGAAATATATGAAAACACAAAAAAAAAAATTCATATATGTATACAAATCGCGCTGTGAGCAAAATGGTTAAAGCTAATGAGTTATTTTTTTTCTTTGTATTGTACACTAAATTGTGATAATTTTGGTGTATAACAAATTGTAAAACGATCAAAGCAACACAGAGAAAATATTATCACAAAATGATGCATGAATTCGTAACGTGCGGACGTAAAAACAAGTTTTTTCAAAAATTCACCATAAATAGAAATATTGTGCTAGAGACTTCCAATTTGTTGCAAAATGAAGGTAAATGATTGAATATTACTAGAATGTAAGAGTTTTAGCTTACAATTGCGTTTTTCGACCATTTCGGTTGAATTAAAGTTGACCGAAGGTTGAAATTTTGGCACATATCGTGATTTTTATGAAAATATCATACGTCGACTAAAATTGTCAGTTTGGTGCCAAGTGGACGTACAGTACGTCGACTACAAAAAATTTCAACCTTCGGTCAACTTTGACTCTACCGAAATGGTCGAAAAATGCAATTGTAACCTAAAACTCTTACATTCTAGTAATATTCAATCATTTACCTTCATTTTGCAACAAATTGGAAGTCTCTAGCACAATATTTCGATTTAAGGTGAATTTTTGAAAAAAAACTTTTTCCTTACATCCGCGCGGTAACTCTGCCGCAAATTTCAGAAATTCTTTTGTCATTTTGTCGCAATTTTTGCACCATTTTATATTAGCCGTTACATAAAGTTTTATATATGAAGATGTGCGCAATTTCATGTAAAATACAACAAAAAACAACCCATGGTTGTAGCTTTTATCAGTTTTGAAATATTTTCATATAAATCACGATAAAGTGCCAAAATTTCAACCTTTGGTCAACTTTAATTTGACTGAAATGGTCGAAAAATGCAATTGTAAGCTAAAACTCTTACATTCTAGTAATATTCAATCATTTACCTTCATTTTGCAATAAATTGGAAGTCTCTAGCACAATATTTCGATTTTTGGTGAATTTTTGAAAAAAACGTTTTCCTTACGTCCGCGCGGAAACTTTGCCGAACATCTCAGAAATTCTTTCGTCACGTTATCGTAATGTTTGCACCGTTTTATATTAGTCGTTACATAAAGTTTTATATATGAAAATGTGTGCAACTTCATGTAGAATACAACTAAAAATAACTCATGGTTGTAGCTTTTATCAGTTTTGAAATATTTTCTTATAAATCACGATAAATAGATAAAATTCTTCCTTCGGTCAAGTTTAACTCGACCGAAATGGTCGAAAACTGCAATGGTAAGCTAAAACACTTACAGTGTAGTAATATTCAATCAATTACCTTCATTTTTCAACAAACGGGAAGTCTCTAGCACAATATTTGATTTATGGTGAATTTTTGAAAAATTTTTTTAAATCCATGGCGTTACAAATTCATGCAACATTTTGTGATAATATTTTCTCTGTGTTGCTTTGATCGTTTTACAATATGTTATATACCAAAATCATCGCAATTTAGTGTACAATACAAAAAAAAACTTTAGCTTTAACCGTTTTGCTCACAGTGCGATTTGTATACAATTATATGAATTTTTTTTTGTGCTGTCATATATGTCAATATTTATTTATGATAATGATATTTTTTTTTCATTTCTGATGGTTGCATACTAAACTTCAGGCAATGACAAAAAAAGGAGCCAAAAATGAACTCTTAATCTTAAAAACTAAGCGTGCTGTGATTTTTTAAAAAAAAAATTTTCCGCTTCGGCGCTAACTCTTGAATGCCACCAGCATACGACAGACACTTTTGTAAATAGAGGCTCGGCGTTTATGGGTTAATAGTTATATCACAAAAAATGCGTTTATTCACGAAAATGATATGAAAATACAGTAATTAGTGAATATTTCTCAGTGAAAAGTACCGCAAATGAGCAAATTTTCCGTGAATAATTCGTAGATACGAGGTATGTTCAATAAGTAATGAGAAAATGTCAGGCGAGACACTAAATATGATTTGATCAAAATACTACATGGTGAAGTACACATATATATTCTATAAAATGACAAACTGGCAACTTTCTATATTTGTAGGTCTGAGTGCAACAGTGAATGTGGTGGAACCAGTCTGATCCGGTTTGCCGATCTGTGAACACTTGCAGGGAAACATGGAGCAACGTTACGCCATCAAATTTTGTGTTAGACTTAAGAAAACCAAGCTAGAAGCTTATGGAATGTTAAAGGAGGCCTATGGGGATGAACAGATGAGCCAAGCAAGTTTCTATCGTTGGTTTAACAGATTTTCTGACGGAAATGAACAGGTTGAGGATGAACCCAGATCTGGAGCACCGAAAAGTGCACGCAAGGAGGAAAACATTGAGGAAGGTTAGTGATGCAAGACCATCGAATATCTGTGAGGATGCTATCTGAAGCTGTTGGTATTAGTATTGGCACAGTAGAGACAGTTCTGACCGAAGAGGAATGGAGGAGTGGTCAGTGGTGGTTCCACCAGGACAATGCCCCGTGCCACAAGTCAACACTGGTGACCACCTGGATGGCTGACAGGGGAGTGAAAGTGGTACAACACCCACCCTACAGCCCTGACCTAGCCCCTTGCGACTTCTTCCTGTTCCCACATATGAAAGACAGCCTCAGGAGGACCAGATTCCAGTCAACAGAGGAGCTGAAAGAGGCATCGGAAAGTTACCTGAAGGGACTACTGAAAAAGGACTGAGGAGGTCTTCCAGGATTGGGAGAGACACATGCAGAAGTGTGTAGCTGCGAGAGGCAATTATTTTGAAGGAGACAAAGTTGTGTAAGCTTATGAAAATAAATAGTGTCTCTCCTGACATTTTCTCTTTACTTATTGAACATACCTCGTATGTTCCACAGAGAAACCCACAAATGCGTGAGTCCGCAAATCATGAGAACGCAAATACGGGGGGTTTACTTTATGCAATTATCTCTTGATAAAAGTTGTAAGTATTAAATCATACAATATCATTATGAAGATCTTGATTCATTCTGTCTGCACATCTTTTTTTTCCTTTGATCGTGCACAGCCCCAAATACAGGTCTCCCTCTCTTTATGCGAGGGTTAGGGGACAAAAAACCTCGCATATATTGAAATCGCATAAAGTGAATATATAAACCAATGGGGAAAATAGGGTTAGGTTCCCAGGTCATGAATATATCATAATGAATATTTTTCATGATTAAAATGAAAACAAGTATTACAGAATGCTTTTATAATACAAAAGTAACATAAAATGCATGATTTCTGGTGAAAAAGTACATAGAAAAAAGTATATCTTAGTTTAACCAGACCACTGAGCTGATTAACAGCTCTCCTAGGGCTGGCCCGAAGGATTAGATTTACTTTTACGTGGCTAAGAACCAATTGGTTACCCAGCAACGGGACCTACAGCTTATTGTGGAATCCGAACCACATTATAGCGAGAAATGAATTTCTATCACCAGAAACAAATTCCTCTTGTTTTTCACTGGCCGGTCGGAGATTCGAACTCGCGACCAACAGAGTGGTAGCTGAGAACGGAACCCGCTCACCCAGCGAGGAACTTGAAAAAGTACATAGAATGATGGCTAGGCTAGCCTCTTACTTAAACTAAAGAACGACAGTGATGCTGAAATATTTTTTCTTTGAACAATGAATGCATAGAAATGTTTTCTGTTACAATGAACGCATAGAAATGTTTTCTGTTCTTTTCTTTTTTCTTTATAAAAACAACAAATGAGCAGTTCAAGAAATGAAACATATTTAATTTACCAAAAATAATGTTGACTGATGAATAAGAACATTGTTTACATCTGGGGGGTGGGGAATGGATCATCTGGGTCCGACTCAAGGAACGGAAGAGTGATGTCGAGTGTTGATCGTGATGACGATGACGAATGTCTAGGTTCAGGTGTACTGTTCCTACTAGGCAGTGCTGATGTTGCAGGTTCTGGGGTGGTAGACAGTGGTCTAAGAAATGTAGCATGGTTGATTGCTTCATTACATTTCTCTTATTATTATAAAGTTCTTTGTATGGAGCAAGCACTTCTTGTATCTGCCGTTTTAACTTTAAACTTCTCTCGTAGTTAGGATCGAAATATTCGAATTTCTGAATTAGTGCTTCAGTATCGGAGAACAATTCAGACAGTTTTTTCACACTCAGATCTTTAATTTTCATATCATCAACATCATCATCATCATTTCCACTTTCCTCTACAGCTGTCGCCATGGGCTTTAACTTGAAATTGCCTGCCGCATTGCCACATAACAGCAATGTTATCCTATCTTTAAAGGGCTTGAAACCAGGGGAACTTTTTTCTTCTTTGGTTACATGTTCTATTAGTCATTCTTTTCCAGAATAGTCCTGTCTCGTCAGCATTAAAAACTTGCTTTGGGCTATATCCCATTTCATGCACGATAGCTTTAAGTTCTGGAAACTTGGCAGCAGCGTCATGGTCAGCACTTCCACTTTCACCACACGAAATGATATTATGCAAATTCTGTCTACGAATAAATTTATCTAACCATCCCTGACTTGCAACAAAAGGCTCTGGATCTTTTATGTTTTCATTTTCAACCACATGCTGATAAAAATGTAATTCCTTTCCTCGTAAATCACTATTACTAAGCTTTGAGTGCCTTACTTTCGTCTCACGTTCAATATAGAGAGAGAGCATTTTTTCCATTTTTTCAACCAGTGGATTTTTGAATCTTGTTGTTATTTTTGCTGATAACAGAGTAGACTGTATCACTGAAGCATGAATCTTTTCTGCATTAGCCTTAATATTCCTAATCGTGGATTCACCAACTCCAAACAGACGTCCAAGAGCGCTATTACCATCACCTGCGTCTGCCCTCCATAATATTTCCAGAGCTTTTCTTTGACGCTTTGCAGCACTTTCATTTGAAGATGATGATGCTGGTCGTTTGGGTCCCATTATGCAGAAAAATAACTAGCAGTATGAATATGAAATAGCAAGAACTAGCAAACAGATGATCGGGATTGTGTTAGCTACAGACTAAGCATCCGAGCTCCGCAAGTAATACTGTATTTGGCACCACGTGCGTCACTCAGCTGTTCATGCAGAGATGAAATGAGTATTGCGATGCACATCTCGTACTCGTACCAGTCTGCGAGTAGCCCATGATTCATTTGATTTTTGGGACATTCTTGTAGATTACCCTGTTGGACAAAAGGATTGATAAATTTCAGTAAATTCTCTCTCTCTCTCTCTCTCTCTCTCTCTCTCTCTCTCTCTCTCTCTCTCTGCTTTTTATGAGAATGTACTAGCGTAGACTGTATTCGTAGGTCTCAATTACTTCCCCCTTAATGAGAGACTGCCATGACGTAGTCACATGGCTCCAGCATGGAGTATTCTTTCTCGTGCTGTAGATTTGCAATGGGCAAGGGGGCTCTCGAACTAGGGGAAATCGATCCCCCCATTTGACTCCAAATGTCTCTGTCCTTGTTTTCTTCTACTCCTTTTTTACTTCTTCCTCCAGCTTATTTTTTCAGCTCCATTCAAACTTCCTATCCACCCTCTGTGACTCCACTTTTTTTTTTTTTTTTTTTAGCTCTTTGGCTTACATAGTGTGGATATCTCCTTCATTAAATTTCCTGTCTATGTGAAAGGAAAGGGGATCATACCTTGGATTGGGGTTCATGTTCGAAGCTAAATGTGGGAATTATGATTGGGAGCGTCACCCAATCCAATGATGTTTGGACCTGAAGTGTATCAATATGATGTCATATTGACACCCTGAAGGCGGAACTACCCCTGAGATCAGCCTGTGGATCCCAGGGGTGAGCTATTATTAAGTTAGGACTCCCGGAATATTTTCCGGTATGCCCACCAACATAGTCAGAGTGGGGATGATTGTATTTTAGCAATAGTCTTGGTCCAAACAAGCGGGTTAGGCTTACACTTGTGCCTCTCTGATATGTTGGTGCTGTCCCTTTTTGGGTAGGGTAAGGGGTGGACATCTGGAGTTAGTTCCTACTGGTGTCGTTAGCTGAGAATAGTGCCCCGTGAAAAGTCAGTGGGGCCTCTTCAGTGTTCACCAGCAGTGTGGAAAAAAAAGGAATTTTTTTTTAGTTTTTTCATGGATGGTCCCCATGTTGAAATTAGTACCCCTGGGCCAAATGACAGTCAGACATGGTTGACGACTCAATGCCAGGCAAGAAGGAATATGGCGAGGAATCCCCAACAAAAAGCACCTGGTTCCAGTATTGTCACACTGGAACCATTTGCAACAAAGAAAAGCAAGAAGTATGAAATACAGGCAGCCCCCGGTTATCGGCAGCCTCGGTTACTGGCGATCCGGTTTTACAGCGCTTGTCTAGCGATGACGATAACCAGATTTTCGTCACTGATAACCAGTTATCGGCGCTGATCACCGGTTATCGGCGCCGCTAACTGGGGATCAGTGCTATTATCGCTGAATTTAGGTTAGCGGTGATTTTCGGTTGTCGTCACGCTGTCGGGAACGGAACCCCGCCGATAACCGGGGACTGCCTGTAGTTTCTGGGGTCTTTGTACCCAACCCGTATGAAAAATATCTAAATCTGAAGCTTAACCCTTAAGGGACGGATTGAGCTTCAGTGTGAAGTAAAACAGGATTGGGGAGATGGACAGATTGAGCCTGAGTGTGAAACAATATTATGCAACACTGATATGGTAAGATTGAGTCGAGAGAGAAGGTGCCAATACTTCTATATGCTATAAATTCACTAATGGCAACTTTTATACTGACCTGAGAGTCGTACCAGTGTTGCCACAGACGTCTTTCCAGCCATCAGTAATGTTTCTGACTTGAAGGGGGGAACTACTGCATCTCTCTCTCACACAAGTCTTTTTGTAAATTTGCTTGTAAATGTACGAAGGGGTTGCTGTTGTTTTTTGTTTTTGTCTATTACGATAGTATGTTGCTTGTAAATGTAATTTTACAAAGAAAATTGCAAAGAAATATTAGAAAAAGCATGTAAATTAAAAAAAAAGTTACTGAATTTTCCTTCATGTAAATTTACGTGAATATTTTTCAACAAATATGCAAAAAATTTGTTACTGCTTTTATTTCTTATCTGTTTTGATATTGTGTGAGCAGCAATAATAATTTTACAAAATACAATAAATTTAGTTATTAGAAAAAACATATATAAGTTGGTAAAATTTACGATTGTCTTGTAAATGAGGCCCCACAAGGGGTTGTAAATAGTCATTTTCAACTTCTCGTGGAAGGTAGGGAAAGTTTTTTAGAATTTTTTTATTTATACAGTGTAAATGTACGTGTCATTCTCTTTCCATTGATGTGATTTTTTATTTTTTTTTATTTTGCCGACCTCAAAGTTTCCCTGGTCTGGGGTGCTGCACATTGATAAATTATGCCGTCCCTAAAGGGTTAATGGTGTCAGTATTGATATTTTTGAGTTAAACAGGAAAATTGTAAATTGCTGTGGCAGACAACTGAAAATATCCCCTCAGAACAGTAATATGCTCCTGGTAGAGAGTATCTCCCCAGAGGAAAGCATGATGTTGATGAATTTGTCAGCCCTTGCGGGAGCTATGGTTGAATGCACTCCCCACTCCAGCTTGAACTTCAGCAAGGGTTTGAATTATGCCCCTCAGCTAATGGGTTTCTTTGAGGAGAAACTTGCAAATGAATTGAAAGATAAGGGTGTAATTAAGGTGGACAGGATCACAAAGAAGGTGGATGGTGATCGGATACCTCAACCACCTTAATATTGACGTTCATTACTTAGGGACTCCCAGAGTATGTCTCTGCAGCCTGGCATAGATACAAAATAAAACGGTACATCCCGAGGCCTAGGAGGTGTTTCCACTGCCAAAGTTTTGGACGCACCCTTCAGACGTGCTGGTCCAAAATACAAGAAAATCCTGCAGTTTGTGTCAACTGTGGAGATGATGAGCATGGTATGTGCACCAGGGAACCTAAATGTGTTCACTGTGGTGAGGGACATGCATCAACATCTCAACAGTGTGATATATATTTATTTGGAAAAGAAATTCAGGCATTAAGAGTGATGGAAAGGACAACTTTTAAGGAAGCAGGAGAGGTAGCAAAAGCTAAGATTGTAAGACCAGGTCTAAGTTTTGCCTCAGTAGTAGCAAAACTTGGAAACCAACAGAAACAAATAAACTAACCAAAATAAGAAGCACAAAGGTAGAGTCAAAAAAAGAATCGCTGAAAAGGCACCTAACAGATTCATCAGAATCTATTGATGATGGTAATGCCAAGACAAGGTTCAGTAGACCCAACAAGGGAGATGTGAACAGAGAGCTCAGAAAAATTGAAGTGTCAGTTGAGTCACACCCTCCACCATCTGCCTCTTTGGAGGCGGGGCCAGCGAGTGCTGGTCCAGTGCCAGCTCCTGTTGGTGCCAACTCCTCTTTGAAGGACAAACCAGCAGATGCTGATCCCCCGGGGCCAGTCCTTGCTGGTGCTTCTGTAAAGAGGCAGAGCTGGCTACTGCCAGCAATAGCAAGACAGTTGAAGTTGTCTCTTTAGAGAACACTTCTGCTCTCCCTGTCTCGATTGAGATGGAGAGGGAGGAAACTAAAAAAACCCTCAGTGTCAAAGACACTGAAGGAAAGGATGTTGGCTCTTTCAAGGTGGTTATTCCTCCCAAGAAGCCAACAAAACTGCCCCATTAAATTGCCTCCCCCAAGTAGAAAAAAGAACTCTCCCAATCTTGTGAAAAGGAAGCATACTGATGGTTCCAGACAGAAATAAATTCACTTCCATAATTCAGTGGAACGGTCAGGGACTCCGAGCAAAGTATGAGGAAGTGAAGCTTTTGCTCTATGAGCATTCTCCTTTAGGGATATGTTTGCAGGAGACCATGCTAGGTGAATATACCCCTTGTCCTAGGGAATATGTTAACTTCAGAACTGAATTTGATTTGGAAGTGGGAAATCACGGTGGATCCCTCATCTACATCAGTGGAGATACTCCACACTACCAAGTAAAACTAAATACTCCACTTCAAGCTGTGGCTGTACGGATTAATTTAAGGCGGCAATATACTATATGTTCCCTTTACATTCCACCCAATAGTCATGTCTCCCAAGAGGACTTAATATCCTTAATGTGGCAACTACTAGAGCTGTTTCTTCTTCTTGGTGACTTCAACAGCAGACATCATTGTGGGGAGATGTAACATCAAACCAAAAAGGGAATATGATGGCATCTATTATAGAAAATGAAGATATAGGCCTTCTTAATACTGGAGAACCTACCCATTATCACAATCAGACTATTACTGTCTCCTGCATTGACCTTTCAATTTGTAGCTCCAATTGCAGTGTTGAGTTTAATTGGAGAACAAGTGATGACTGGCATACCAGTGACCATTCTCCAATTATAATCAGCACCAATGATGGTCCACCTATCCCAAGATCACCAAAATGGTGCTTAGAGAAAGCAAATTGGAAAAGATTAAAAGATTTGAGTGAGTTGGAAGGGGATGCTAAAGATTTCCCATGTGTAGATGATGCCATCGACCTACTCAACGGAACTTTCCATACTGCAGGCTTACATTCAATTCCTCGAACTAAAGGACTTTTCAGGAGGCAACCAGTTCCATGGTGGTCAGAATAATTAAGGCTGCTACATCGAGCTACAAGGTCATTGCACCGTGGACAATGTCATCACTTATAAACAGTGTAGGGCATGATTTTGAAAAGCTATGAAAGCTGCCAGAAGACAAGTATGGGCAGGATATGTATCCTCTATTAACAGCAGAACACCAGTCTGCAGCATTTGGAAGAAAATAAGAAAAATTCAGGGTAAATTTACACCCAATCCTCCTCCAGTACTTAAAGTAAATACTGTAATAATCATGTCACTGACGCCACAAAAGTTAGTAGTATATTTTCTGAACACTTTGCTCGAGTCTCTGAAAAATAAACACATTTCAAGGAACACAAAACTTTTTATAATCAATATTATCGATAGAATATGGGATGAAAGCAGCTACCCTAGCATATGGGAATTGGCAACCATGTTACCATTCCTTAAGCCTGGAAAAGATCCTCTCTATGCAGCAAGTCACCGCCCCATTGTGTTAACTTGCAGTTTGTGTAAATTAATGAAAAAAAAATGGTAAATGTAAGGCTGATGTGTTATTTAGAGCACAACAATATTTTAACACCTTCTCAGTGTGGCTTTCGAAAAATGCACTCCACACTGGATATCTTACTGCAACTTGAAACCTCTGTCTGTGAAGCATTTGCCTCCAAACAACACGTGACAGTGTGTTTTGATATAGAAAAGGCACATGACACTGCCTGGAGACATGGAATTCTCAAGACAATGCATAATAGTGGTCTACAAGGAAAATTACCTTTATTTGTCAAATCATTTTTACATTGTAGATATTTTAAAGTTAAAGTTGGCAGTACTTTATCAGAGAAAAGGTGCCAAGAAGAAGGTGTTCCCCAGGGCAGGGTTCTCAGTGTAACTTTTTGCTCTGGCCATAAACTGTCACAACTGTTATTCCAAGAGAGGTCTTAAAGACATTATTTGTGGATGACCTGTCAATATCCTTTGCTGTCCAGGAGAGGTCTTAAAGACATTATTTGTGGATGACCTGTCAATATACTTTGCTGCCACCTGAAAGAAGGTTACAGTTAACAATAAATAAAATGAACCAAACAAAAACTTCTTTCAGTTTTCTTTTGAAGATGGAAAGAGAAACCCACAAGGTTCCAGTGTATATCTTGTTTACTTGTAAATATTTACAAATTACTTCAATCTCGAGTACTTTAAGGTCGTAACTGTGACCCTTTTTCAAGAGATGTGAAGGTAGTCAGGCTGGTTCAAGGCCCAGCAATCTCCCTGTGCTGTCATTTATATGATGGCTGTCCTGGTTTCCATTCTCTTGAGAGTTGTTAATCTCCTCCTGTCGGTCTGATATCCTGATCTGATGGTCAGTGGGATTAATCCTTGTGGTGAGTGAGTGGTCATCATCAGTCTGTTGGGCAGAAGACCTGACCTCCAGGTCAGAAGGGTCGATCTTAGCTTCTTTTAACATTAAAGCTCGGCTTATGAGATCTTCTGAGTTAAATCCTTTGTTTCCTTCTATCACTTTAATCTCTCTGATGAGTGCCCCTTCCACTACCCTCCTATGACTGATGTTATGGCTTTTGCATATAAGCCTGCTGTTTTTAAAATCAATCCTATGGTCCTTTTCCCAACAATGCCTAGCTATAGGGTTGAGAAACAGGGTTTTAAAATCTCTGTTTGCAAGATTACTGCTGTCCACTTCTGACGGGTCAAGGGAGTACATCCTGATCCAGACCTCTATTTGTATGGCCGTAGAATCCCATGTGTAGAACAAGTGCGCTTCTTAGGTCTAGTTTTTTACAGCAGAATAACCTGGGTTCCCCATATCAAACATAAAAGCAAAATGCCTAGAAGCTCTATGCATCTTGAAGGTGCTGTCTCTCACCAGTTGGGGAGCTGATAGAAATCTTATACTAAACTTCATAAAACCTTAATCTTATCAAAGGTGTCATACTGTTTGAAGTATATTCTTCAGCTTCTTTATCTAACTTAAAAATTTTTGATGCTGTTCATCATTCAGGTATTCGTAAAGCCACAGGAGCTTTCCGTTCATCACCAGTATCTAGTTTGCTAGTTGATGCAGGAGAAATGCCCCTTGAACTCTATCGCCAGTCATTATTACTTCGATACTGGTTTAGAGTGCAAAGACTTTCTAAATCTTTGGCATTTGCTGTGGCAAACAGAAATATTTTTAATGGTTTTTACAAAAGTCATCCAAGGTATCCTACTCCTTTTAGCTATAGAATTTAATTAAAAAGATTTTAGAGGATACAAATATTAGAAAAATACCCGTACTTCCTTTTGTGCATCCCACACTCCTGTCTGGAAGTTACCTGCTGTGAAATTCTGCAGGTACTTCAGTGGAGCAAAGAAGGATAAATCTGAGGAGGAAATGAGGGCAATATTTTTAGAGCATGCATCAGAGCATATAGTTACAAGATTTATATTTACTGATGGTTCCAAATTCAATGCTGGCATTGGTTATGGAGTTTTTAGTGAATCTTTTAACCGAAGAGGTGCGCTTCCTTCAGTTGCTTCAAATTTTACAGCTGAGCTGTATGGCATCTTAGTAGCACTGGAACGTATTGCAACACTCCCAGTGTCTAGCTACACAATATTTTGTGACTCTAAAAATGCCTTACAGTCCCTGGAAGTCCTCAATACAGATCATCCCTTAGTGTTGAAGATCTTGCAGTGGATTTTCTTGCATCATTATAGGGGAAGCATTGTTTCTTTTTGTTGGGTTCTTGCCCATGTGAACATATCGGGAAATGAAGAGGCAGACCAGCTAGCCCAACTAACAGCACAAACTTTGATACAGAGAAAATGCTCTGTTCCATATCATGATACATTCCATGATATATGGAAATCCATCCAGCATATATGGGCACTTCAGTGGGACAGAATAGGCCCCAATAAAATGAAAGAAATCACTGGTCAGACACACCCTTGGAAATATGACCTAATACCAAGGAAGTGGGAGGTTATATTGTGTAGATTACGTATTGGCCATACGCGTTTAACTCCCAGCTATGTGATGAACGGAGAGAATGAGCCCTTCTGTGACGATTGCTTAGTTCCGCTGACAGTTAGGCATTTGCTGGTTGAGTGTCCCAGTCTAGTGGAACTTAAGAATCATTTTTATCATATAGCAGTGAAGCAGGTGGCAATTATAGCATGGCAAAACTGTTGGAAGAAAGTGTATGTATTAATAACGTTAACTCTTTTACCAAAGAAGCTGGTCTTCTCAAATATATTTGACAGCTGTGCTGTCCTAGTATATACATTTTTTTCTTTCTTTTTTCCAAGTTATAATGTTTTTATTGGATCAAATTTATTAATAGTTCTTTTTAGCAGAAATTTATTTATTTATTTATGTATTTATTTTTTGTTAGTTTTTTTTTATCAAATTTATATGTAGTTCTTTTTAGCAGAATTTTATTTTTAATTTTGTTTAACGCATTATAAAAATGAAAAGTTCACATTTAGTATTCGTTGTCAGTGACCCTGGAAGTTGTGATGCCAGATAATCCACAATCAATCAATCATCTCACTTACTTTTAATTAAAACAGAAACTAAATTTCAATTCACAATAACAAGCAGATCATTCTTTATGCTAGTATTGTATGAATAAGTTTGTATATTCTGCCATGTTAAGTCACCGTATGAAAAGTTTTTAGAAGACCCACAAGAACTAGAACATCATTAACAAAACACGAATAACCATGACAACAACAAGAACCACAATAAAAGGCTGAACACAGGTAGTCCTGTAATCCAAACGTCATATAATGTCATTAAGAAAATTCTCAGCAATTTATATCCATTATGATTCATATACTGTAGCAGCTTACACTGTAACTTTCAGCTAAACATAGGCCTTTTCATGGTTATGAGTTTCAGTAAGTTAGAGACGGGCCGTATCTTAACAGAACATTCTTTTCAGTGGTGTTCATTAATGATGAAGAAAATTGATCGTTCTTATATTTAGTTATTTCTGGGTTCGACCTGTGTCACCCGGTGAAATATCCATTCAGCACATATTTCTAGGTATAAGTATTGCTAAAAATACCAGAGAAAAGGTAAATACAATCCCAGGGTTACGACTCCCAGTTCGAGCGCCATTTATAATGGTGTCGGTATACACAAAGGGTGAGTGTTGCTACTGCCACAGGCCTCTGCCCTACAGAGATCTCCAATCTCAAAGTCCCGAAAAGTGAGGGGCCGTCACATACCCAACACTCATCTCCCAGCCAACCAACACCTCAGCCGCCATCTTGGTATCATTCCAGCTTAGCACGCTTGTAAACATCTTTGTGTTTTTTTCTTAGTGCTGGTATTTTGCGCTTTTTGCCATTATCATCATGTCATCCGTTCAGGATTTTGCTTCACCTGAGTACCATCTCCTTTTGGTTTTTTCTTATAGAGGCTTCTTATTTGACCTTTAATTTAGTAATTACGAGGTTAAATAACACGTTAAATAACGGTTTTCGCCTCGATGCCATACTGGACCCTCAGTCTTCGTATGGTTTTAGCAGGATTTTCCTTGTTCCTTTCACAATTATATATATTTTATATGTTTTATATTCTATGACCGGCACCCCGCCTTTCATGGAATTTTATTCGTGAATTACCCTTTCGCTGGTAGGGAGTGAGGAGCCCGTGTCATGACTGATCTAGGCTACATGGAGGCTTTTTCCCCTCCCGCCTTTCTGATCATAAATTCTCCTTTTCCCTGGCCCCCTTCCTCTGCCAGCGAGCGGGTACATTCACCAAGATGGTACTGTTATGCTCATAATCTTTTCTGATGTGTACGGTGATGGATGACATGTAAATTCTTGGATTAATTTTATTTATGATTCAGTGTTAGGGTGGCCATTTTAGGTATCACCAGCGTTCCATATCTTTGAGTTGTTTGGCCTTCTCTACAGCATGAGTCCTTATGTATTATAAATATTCTGTGCATATATATATATATGTTTTTATATTTCACACATCGTTTGGTAAACCTTTTATCTTAGTACTTTAAGTCAGATAGTTTCTTTGATTGGGTATTCTGGCCTAGCCTTCTCGACCGCTCTGTTTTCGGTTGCGGAGAGCTAGGCTAGATAGGTTAGGCTCCTTTCACGATTCTCATGCTTCCTAGCTCCCCCGACCAGGTCGTTTTGAGGCTTGGAGGGAGGTGTTGGGTTGTTGAGGGAGTTCCTTGTTCTCTCTTGGCCCACCTGACCATGCCGTCATGTTTTTGGAAGGTGAATTAGGCTTGTGAGACCCCCCCCTCCCCTGTTTTAGCTTACCTGACCAGACTGATAGGTTTTCAGAAGGTGAGGTTAGAATAGTGAGGGTCTCCTCAATGCATAGCCTCCCACCTGACCAGGCTGTCGGCGTTGGAGGGTGTGGCCAGACCTTGCGTGGATTTCCCCTCCCCCCCCTCCTATCACACCTCTGCTAGCCTTCCTGTCCAAGTCAAAAGTTTTGACGTTGGAGGTTGGTCTGGGGTCGAAGGTTGCATAGACCTTTTCGTGATGTTAGCCTAGCCCTTCCTTACCTATTCTTTAGCATTTGGCGGGTGACCCAGCATCTCCCTGCGCGAGGGACGTCGATCACTTATGATTGGCACCCCGTGGGAAGTTTCTATCAGCGTCCAGTGGGTGTTACCCACCCATCTGGCCACCGCTTTTCGGTTCCCACCACTTTGTTGTTCCTTTCCTATTCTTTAGCATTTGGCGTGTGACCTAGACTTCTCCCTGCGTGAGGGACGTCGATCACTTATGACCGGCACCCCGTGGGGAATTTCTGTCGGCGTCCAGACAGCGTTACCCACCTATCTGGCCTCCGCCTTTTGGTTTCCGCCACTCTGCTAGTGTTTCGTTTGTTCGCTTCCCACAGTGTTAGCTAGAGCATCGAACACAGGTCCAGGGACACTATCTTGACTTCCGCTACGTTCATTCTCCGCCGGGTTAGTCAGGTCTCCCGTTGTTCTTGTACATGTTACCACTCCGGTGGGTATGGCGCTTTCCACTACCTGGTTCCCGCCACAGGCGTTGAGAGTTGAGCCAGATTTGTGGACTCCTCTCCGCCTCCTCCGCCGCTACCATAGGTATGAGATAACGAGATTTCCGTGGCAATCAGGGCGGAGTATCATACACCAGCGTATCTTTTAAAGTACTCCTGTTTACATAATTAGTTGACCATTCCGTAGCATATCTTTTCCATACCGCTGCCAGACTCTTTCCGGTGGTGTTTATTTATTTATATTATATATGTTATATGATGCATGTTCCTAGGTTAAGGTGTATTATTACCGCCGGACCTACTCCGGCGGCCCTTAACTTTGTTACTCATGTGTTGTATATTAATTTTATACTGCCGGAATTATCTCCGGCAGGATTTGGATTGAATGTAAGCATGCTCCATCATCCATTATTAGGTTAAGGTATCTTATCCCCGTCAGACCTGCTCCGGCGAGCCTTAACTAGCGATACTCATGTATCATCTGTCTGCTTACAGATGGTACGCTGTCAGGTGCCTGGGTGTACGGCGGTCCTCCAGCAACCCTGTAGTCACGAAGTGTGCCGCTCTCACTCCGGCTGCACGGTTCCCGTTGGGGACCTGATCGTCTGGCACCCAGACGGTTGTGAGGTGTGCTACGCTCTGTATGAGCGAGTGATTGATGAGTTGGTAAGCTTCAAGTCCGCTAACCTTTAGTCTCCTTTTGACTTTAATGCTTATATTGATAAATTTGGCGATTGGAGAATATTTCAATAAGCCTTTCTTTTCTTTCAGTCTGACCGTAGTGCCCGCGACTCTTCACTGTCGACCCTTAAGGTCTGGGTCGGCGGGTTCGGGAGGAACGTCGCGTCGGGGAAGCCTTACGTCTTGTCAGAGGAGATTTGTAATCTCCTCTACCCCGGCGCCCGGATCTCAGCCGCAGTTCCGGCGGAAGTAGCCGCCCCCTTGATCGAGGGAATCCGGGAGCTGACGCAACCCTCCCAAGAAGACAACCTATGCGGAGAGGTGGCGGAAGAGGTGGCGGCCATCAATATCAACTTGGAGCCCGATGAGCGTCGATTCGGACCACCAGGTGGAAGGTAGGGTGGTAAGTGAGGCAAGGGGGATGAGTTTACCTAGTTCCCTTTTCGATTCTCCTTCTTCCTCTTCTTCTTCCTTTCAAGGTTTCCAAAAATCTTCTTACCTTGAGGACAGGTCGAGGTCTACTGTCCCCAAGGTGAAAACCTTGAAAAAGAAGGACTTTTCTAAGTCCTCTAGGCCTCAAAAGTCCAATCCTTCAGCTCCCTCGAGGTCGTCACAGGCTCTTAGCCCAGTGGCATCCACCAGCAAGGCTACTCCCCCTGCCAAGGGGTCGAGATCCAGGGCAGTTAAGGCGAGTCCCCCTCAGCCTAGCTTCGACCCTGAGGCCTTCACGGAACTTCTCATGCAGAAGTTCGACAAGAAGGTTGAAGCCAGGATCAATGACCTTTCCTCCCAGCTCGCTTCGGGCTTAAAGACTTCGGGAGATTCTGTGAAGTTTTTAGCGGAGAGAATGCGGACCCAGGAGAGCTTGCTCTCCGGGTTTATGCGCTCTGGAGTAGCGGCACAGACTTACGCTGTTCCGGATGCCTCCAGTCTTCCTCCCTTCGATAAGGGAAATCCATGGCGTCTGGGTCTTCATGCTCCTCGGCATGAAGATACTCTGACTATTGAGGGCTTGGGTATGCGTCGGTTGGAAGAACTAGAGTTCTTTTCACCCGACCTGGTGCCTCCCTACCCAGGCTACGCCAGGCTTACAGAGGAAGCCTGGATCAGATCAGACAAGGTCCCGAAGGAGACAGTCATCTTCCCTAGGGACCAAGCCCAATCCACCTTGATGCGCACTCTCACGGAGTGGGAGTCTGAGAATACTAAACTTACCCCCTTCAAGGGGACTTTCACTATGTTCTCGGTAGGTGATGCCATCCCTACCCCCTGCACGACTAAGGTAGCACTGCTGACTAGTCAGGCAGGCATCGAGGGTAAGCCGCTACCTCAACTCCGGGAGACAGATCCCACCTCTCTTGTCTTCCCCGGAGATTCGGAATTTTGGCTGGGAGCTCCGGCCACGTTCACGGTGGGCAAACTCGACCCTGAGTGCGCTTCATCCCTTTTCAGTGAACAGCTTCCCAAGATTCCGGAGGCTCTTTTAAAGGCGGAATTTGAGGCCAGGTGCAGGTTGAGTCGATCCCTGTGTTCCTTGACTCTTACGGAGGCAACAGCTGTGACCTACACCGAAGAACCTCTCTTCCGGGTCCTAACCAAATCCCTGTTGGCGGGATTCCAGGCGGACCTGTATGATTTCATAGTGGTGAGAATGAATTGCCGGAAGCACATCTTTGCGGACGTCACTATAAGACATGAACCCAATAGGCTCATGAAGAGTTCTATTTGGGGCTCTAATATCTTTCCGGAGGAAGAGGTCAACAACGTTCTGGCGGAGGCAACCAGGGCAAATCAAAGCCTCCGCTCCCGCTGGGGTCTCCCCTTCAAAAGGAAGGCCACCAAGTCTGCCGGACCTCAAGCCAGGACAGGGAAAAGGTTCAGGAGGTACAAAAGACCTCAAACCCAAACTATGCTACAGGCTGTACCGGTCTCCCAGGTCGGTCAGCCTTCAACCTCGAAAGCCCAGCCTCAGCAACAGTTTGTGCTGATGCAGCCGGCTCACCATATCCTTGTTTCTCCAACCTTCGTAGTGTCCCCAGCTTTCAACGCTTCGTTTGAAAGCCAGGGGGCGTTTCGGGGCTTTAATAGGAATGCGAGGGGAAGCAGAGCCAGAGCCTCCTTCAGAGGTAGGTCTGCGTCACGTTCCCTCTCACGAGGAAGAGGAGGCCGAGGTAGTAGAGGAGGTAAGCCCTCTCCCGCCCAGTGAGTCTCCTCAGGTAGGTGGGAGGATATATCTCTTTCGGGACCGTTGGACCCTTCAGTCCGTGGGCCCACAGCATAGTTTCCAAAGGTCTGGGATGGAGCTGGAGCAGAGGTCCTCCTCCGCCAGTCAGATTCCATCAGTCCCCATCCAAAGCCCTCCTGGACTTCGTAAAGGACCTGCTTCAAAAGAGGTCAATAAACAAAATGAGACACCTGAAATTCCAAGGCAGACTGTTCAGCGTTCCGAAGAAAGGCTCCAGTCAGCAAAGAGTAATCCTAGACTTGTCTCGTCTAAATTTATACATTCAATGCAACAAGTTTCGCATGCTTACAATCTCGCAGGTGCGGACCCTACTTCCCCGTGGAGCCGTCACCACCTCTATAGATCTTTCAGACGCCTATTATCACGTCCCGATTGCGAGAAATTTCTCTCCTTACCTAGGGTTCAGACTAGGAAAACAAGCTTACTCGTTCAGAGTCATGCCATTCGGGCTCAACATAGTGCCCAGAATCTTCACCAAACTGGCAGAAACAGTAGTCCAGCAACTACGGTCCCAGGGGATCATGTTAGCCACATACCTAGACGATTGGATAATTTGGGCACCCAACGCCAAGGAATGTCGGAGAGCAACAGCCATAGTGATCAGCTTCCTGGAATCCCTAGGCTTTCAAATAAACAGGAAGAAATCCCGCCTAGTTCCGGAGGCTCGATTTCAATGGTTAGGAATCCAGTGGGATCTGGACTCTCACAAACTGTCACTTCCGCCAGCCAAAAGGAGGGAAATAGCCAAAGCCACCAGGCAGTTCCTCAAAAAGAAAAAAGCTTCCCGTCGTACCCAGGAAAGAGTCCTGGGTTCTCTTCAGTTCGTGTCTGTAACAGACCTGCTGCTGAAAGATATAAACAGAGTGTGGCGGAGACGAGCCAACAACAGATTCAGAGACAAGGTGCCCCTAATTCCGTTGGTGTTGAGGAAAAGGCTTCGACCGTGGTCAACAGTCAAGAGTTTGTCAAGGTCAGTACCTCTCCAATTTCCTCCTCCGTCGTTGGTGATCCACACGGATGCTTCCCTGAGCGGGTGGGGAGGATATTCCCAACACAAGAAAGTTCAAGGAACGTGGTCCACTATGTTCTGCCAGTTCCATATCAACATTCTCGAAGCAATGGCAGTATTTCTATCTCTGAAGAAACTATGTCCAGCCAGACAGATTCATATCAGACTGGTGCTGGACAGTGCAGTAGTTGTACATTGCATAAACAGAGGGGGCTCCAAGTCGAGCCGGATCAATCAAGTAATGATAGCAATTTTCTCCCTGGCAAGAAAGCACTGTTGGCATTTGTCAGCTACCCGTCTGGCAGGTGTCCGGAATGTCATTGCGGATTCTCTGTCCAGGACAACTCCGCTGGAGTCGGAATGGTCACTGGACAGAACATCATTTGAATGGATTTGTCGTCAGGTACCAGGTCTCCAGGTAGATCTGTTTGCCACAGAGAGCAACCACAAACTTCCATGTTATGTTGCTCCCAATCTAGACACTCTTGCTCACTCCACAGATGCGATGTCAGTAGATTGGAACATGTGGCAAAGAATCTATCTGTTTCCTCCAATAAACCTGTTGATGAAAGTTTTACACAAGCTCAGATCATTCAAAGGTCAAGTAGCCCTGGTGTCACCCAACTGACTGAAGAGCAGTTGGTTTCCTCTTCTTCTAGAGTTGAAACTCCGGTGCATACAAATCCCCAGGCCAAAGTTGACAAAAATAGTACAAACTCGGACTGTGTCAGCTTCCTCAAGAATTCTAAATGCCCTAGCTTTATGGACTTCATGAAATTTGCAGCTCAGAAAGATGCTAATATTGATCCTATTAATACACTGTTCATAGAATCAGACAAAAGGGAATCTACCCTCAGACAATATGACTCAGCAGTTAAAAAGTTAGCATTATTCCTGAGAGAATCTGAAGCTAAAGAGATGACCACGAACCTTGCAATCTCGTTCTTCAGGTCATTATTTGAGAAAGGACTGGCCTCTAGTACTATTACTACAGCAAAGTCGGCTTTAAGAAAGATATTTTTACATGGTTTCAAAATATTAACTTAACGGACTCATATTTTTCATCAATTCCTAGAGCATGGGCTCGTTTGAGACCAGCAACCCGTCCCCACACAGTTTCCTGGTTCTTGAATGACGTACTTAAATTAGCATCGGACACTGATAATGAACAGTGTTCATATTCGAGTCTGTTAAGGAAAACATTATTCTTAATTAGCCTAGCTTCAGGTGCCAGAATTTCTGAACTGTCCGCTCTCTCTAGAGAACCAAACCATGTTGATTTCCTCCCGTCAGGAGTAGTTCTGTTATCCCTGGATCTCAAGTTTTTAGCTAAGAATGAAGATCCACAAGATAGATGGTCCCCTTGGAAGGTTATCCCCCTTCCACAGGATCTGTCCTTATGCCCAGTTACCACTTTAAAGGCTTATTTAGATAGAACTTCTAATATAATGTCTGGCCCTCTTTTTGTTAGGGAAAATGGAGGAACCATTTCCTTAAAGGCCATCAGGCAACAAATTCTGTATTTTATTAAGCAAGCTAACCCGGATTCAGTACCTAAGGTACATGATATCCGAGCAGTGGCCACCTCCACTAATTATTTTCATAATATGAACTTTGAGGATCTTAAAAAATATACGGGTTGGAAATCACCATCAGTATTCAAACGCCACTACCTTAAATCTCTAGAGGCCCTAAAATTTTCCACAGTGGCTGCAGGAAGTATTGTCCCTTCCGCCCTAGATTAGCCTATGTAATCTTAGTTATCCTGTCCCTTTTTCCTCTCTCGCCTACCTGCCTCGTTTACTCACCTTGCCATCTATCTTTAGGTCAGGCATGCTTCACAGCCTGACTCCTGACCATATTGCATATTGTTTTTCTGAGCTCGGCCCCGTGTCACCCGGTGAAATTCCATTCTTACTTGAATTTCTAGGTATAAATATTGCTAAATATACCAGAGAACAAAGCTTAGAGGAATGCTGGAGTTACTACCCCCAGATCGAGCACCTTCGATGAAGATGTTGGTATAACCAAGGGTGAGTGAAGGAATCACAACCACAGAGCCACACTCGATAGACATCCCCATGTCAATATCCCCGAGAAGAGTGAGGGGCCGTACCAGCGCCCGCGCTCCCCAGCCTGCCACGCGGCGACTCCAGCGCCATCTGAATACATTCCATTTCTAGCACTTGATTTTTGCGCTACGGTGTTTGGTTAGCCTGTGTTTTTTCGGCTTATTTTGTATTTTTGCCATGGCGTCGAGCACCTTCACCATGTCCAAGTTAAGTACCATCTTATTTTGGGGTTGTCTTATAGTTTGTTGGCTGTCTTAGCCCGTAATTGTTATTATTCGTGGCTTTGTTATGACGCCACTGGCGTCCCCCAGCCAGCCATGTTGTCCATGAGGTTTACCCACTCGGCTTGTTCTGTTTGGGTTTTCCTGGTCGGCTCATGCCTTTTGCTTCCATAGGTCTCATCCTGGTGGTTTTCTAAGTGGGATTGTTCGGTTTCATTTTAATGATAATGTTTTGATCCGTTCCTTAAGGTTCCCGCATCGGGTTCCCGTTTGTTCCCGCTTAGTCTTCTCACCGGGATGTTTCCTCTTGGACATTTTAGTTAATGATTATATTTTTATTCATTATTTTTTGGCTGGTGCTCGACATCATGCTACCTCTGCATTGTCCTATTCCATTGGGAACGTCAGGCTCATCCTGTCGCTTCCTTCGGTTAGGGCTACGCACCAAACACGGTATATTTTTATATTTTTATTTTGTTTATTTCACACACACTTGGTGATTTATTTGGTTATTTTGTCACAGCCTAGTGTACGTTAGGCTTTTATTATTCTTGACCTCCTCCTCCCTTCCCTTGAGTTAGGTTAAGTGAGAGGTTTGGGTCAGCTGGTTGAGGGATTTCTGTTGTCGTGCCTTCCTGTCCGTTGTTTGGGTGTCAAGTGAGTCCCCATTCTCCTCCCTCTTCTTTTCGAAGAGGTTGAGCTCTGCTATGGGTATTTCTCCTCCACGAGCGTTATTCCTCTCTTACGTTCGGCTCTGGTGGGTCTTCGACTCGGAAATTCTCTCCCTGTTGTTCCCGTTTCTCTCCTTTCCCTTCTCTTCCCCCTCCCTTTTTTCATAGGCTACGTCTATGTTTTTAGGTGAGAATACAGAGGTTTTGGTCATTCTTCCCCCTAGGTGTAGGCCATGATTTTTGGTACCATGCAGTTAGCGGGTGGGTTTCTCCCCAGTCTCCTGTTCGCCTCTGCTCCGGCCTACTACCTTCCCTGTCCACTTCCACCCGCCCCCCCTCCCCTACCCTGTTTTGGGTCCAGCTTCTCGTCATCTTCTCTTGTGGGTGATGTCGGTGTCCGACTCTCACCCCATGTAGTGAATCTTTCTGGTTGAGGGATTCGCTCCCTCCCAGAGCTGGTTCCAGGTGACTCGTAGCTGGGCTCAATGTTTCGTTCACCCGCTCTCCTTAGATCGAGCAGGTTCTCAAACATCTCAGGGTTTTCTTCTCGGCCTTGTTCTTTGTTCGCTCCGGCGTTTGAGATACTTTAGTTGGGTTGACTGGCACTTACATCTGCTCCAGTGGATCGTGGTGTTTGGCAGCCTCACCCTTCTTTGGTTCTCTTCGATAAGGTCCTGAGATCTCCGGTGTGGGTGGTTCCGGACTCCGGGGAACGTAGTTTTATATTGTGTGTTAACCAATTATGTTACCATCTTATTGTGTTTTGTTTCCCCGGCAGCTCATCCCGCCTGGGGACTAGTGTGTGTTTATTCATGTCCCGGCGGTTTAACCCGCCGATAGATGTTTATTAGTTTGAATTTCCCAGCGGTTCACCCTGCCGTTGAGCGGAAATTTATTTATTATTATTATTATTTATGATGGTCATAGAGTCCGGTGATTTCACCCCTGGTTTCGCCGTTCTGTTCCCGGCATTCCTCGCGGTGAAGGTCCCGTCGATTCGGCCCCCTCGTTCCGCCGGTTTACTCCGGCAGTCAGCGGGTTTATACCCAGCTTACCTTAAATTAAGTTACTTTTTAGTAGGCCCGTCTCTGACGAGGTTTTTTCATTCCGCTGGAGTACTCCGGCGGTTTACTGAAATACCCTTGCCTACTTAGATTAAGTTTCTTAGAAAGGTAAGCTCATTTACTGTTTTCACTTACAGACTGTTCGCTGTGAGGAGCCCGGGTGTTCCGCCATCTTCAGCAACCCTATGGCCATATGGTGTGTCGGACCCACGCTGGTTGTGCGGTCCGACTGGATGATCTGATCGTGTGGCACCCGGAGGGCTGCGAGGTGTGCTTTGCTCTTTGCGGGTGCACCCAGGACGAGTCCGTAAGCTATTTGCTTTCCACCCGTATGTTAATTCTGCCTTCCATATTGCAATGTTTTGCGATATTTTGTAATTTACTTAGGTATTTCTTAGCCTCCCTTTGACTCACCCCCCCTTTTTTCAGGCTGACGAGTCCTCGAAAAAAGAGGCTCTTGAGTCCCTCCGTGCTTGGGTGGCTGGGTTTGGGAGGAACGTTCCGTCGGGGAAGAAATACGTCCTCGACGAGAAGTGGAGAGACCTTCTCTACCCCGGAGCCCGGATCGCTGCGGCCGTACCAACTGAAGTGGCCGCCCCCATCATTGAGCAGATCCAGGTCGTGACCCAGCCACTTGTAGAAGAGACCCTCTACGCGGAGGTTTCCGAAGACATCGCCGCTCTGGACCTGGACTTAGAGCCCATGAATACTGAGCAGGATCAGGTAGGTGGTGAGGTAAGTGAGGTAGTGGGGGCGGGCGCCCTTTTTGATTCCCCTTCTTCATCAACCTCTTCCTTTCAGGGTTTTTCCAAGTCTTCCATCTTGAGGGACAGTGCTCCATCTACTGTCCCCAAGTTGAAGACTTCGTGGAAGGCGAAGGGCTTTAAGTCCCAAGTTGAAGACTTCGTGGAAGGCGAAGGGCTTTAAGTCCTCGTCTTCCCGGAAGGCATCCCCCTTTCCCCCGTCGAAGGCAAAGGTCTCCGCACCTTGGCCTCCGGGAGTAAAGCTGGAACCTCGGGCAAAGGAGCGAGTAAGAGGGCGGCTAGACCCAGCCCTCCTCGCCAGCCTCCTTTTGACCCTGAAGCGTTCGCCGGGATGCTCGTAGCAAGGTTCTCGTCGGAGGTCGATTCCAAGCTTTCAAAGCTTGCGGACAGGTTGCAAAGTCAGGAGAATCTGATTGCTGATATGGCTCGCTCCGGCGGTGCCGGACCCAGTTATCAGATCCCTGATACTGCTTCCCTCCCTCCTTTTGACGTTGGAAACCCGTGGCGTTTTGCCTCACGTGCCATTCGCCATGAGGATACCCTGACAATCGAGGGTTTGGGCACAAGACGTCTGGAGGAGCTGGAGTTCTTCCCTCCTGACCTCTTGCCCCCCTACCCAGGCTTCGTTAGGCTGACGGAGGAAGCCTGGGTACGTTCTGATAAGGTCCCAAAGGAGACGGTGATCTTCCCTAGGGACCAGGCACAATCGGCTCTGCTTCGCACTCTCACTGAGTGGCAAGCAGATAATACAGCTCACTCCGTTCAAGGGAACTATACCATGTTCTCCTTGGGTGACAAGTTACCCACTCCCTGCATGAATAAAGTTGCTTTGGCAACTGCTCAGGCCAACTTTGAAGGCAAACCTTTGCCTCAGCTCAGGGAGATGGACTCCACATCCCTGGTGTTCCCGGGGGGTGAGGAGTTCTGGAGGGACGCCCCATCTACTTTCACGGTGGGTAAACTAGATGCCTCTTGTGCGTCCTCACAATTCAGTGAGCAGCTTCCCAAACTCCCAGAAGCTCTCCTGGACGGAGTTCGAGGCAAGGACGAGACTGAGCCGGTCTCTAAATTCTTTGTGTCTGTCTGAGGCGGTGGCCGTCTCATGCGCAGATGAACAACTCTTCCAGGTTCTGGCTAAATCCCTGCTGGCAGGTTTTCAGTCAGACCTGTTTGACTTCATGGTGGCTAAGTTGGAGTGCCGCAAATTCATTTTCGCGGATGCCACCATTCGCCATGAGCCTAATAAGCTCATGAAGAGCTCCATCTGGGGGACTAACCTCTTCCCAGAGGATGAAGTCTCGAGGGTCCTGGGTGAAGCTACTAGGGCTAATCAGAGTCTGCGAGCGAGATGGGGTATTTCCGCCTTCAAACGGAAAACTCCCGAAGCTGGTGGTTCCCAGGCTAAGTCGGGGAAACGCTTCATGAGAAGGAGGCCTCATCCCCAGACAGTGGTTCAAGCTGTCCCAGTCTCGGCGGTAGGCCAACCCTCCACCTCCAAGGCTCAACCCCACCAATACGTGCTGGTTCAACCAGCCCAACCTCTTGCTGCACCATCGTACGTCTCTTCTCCGGCGTACAACTCCTCCTATGAGGGCTGTGGGGTCTTTTACGGCCTTAATAGAAGTGCAAGGGGAGGCAGGGGTCGCGCCCCATACAGAGGTAGGCCTGGTTCCGCCTCTCGAGGACGTTCAGGCCATGGTAGAGGAAGCAAGCCCTCTTCCTCCCACTGAAACCAATCAGGTAGGTGGTCACCTCTACTGGTTCAAGGACCAGTGGACCTTCAGCCCTTGGGCACACAGCATTGTGTCCAAAGGTCTGGGTTGGAGCTGGATCAAGGATCCCCCTCCTTTGACCAGGTTTTACCAACCCCCCTCCAAAACTCTACAGGACTTTGTAACAGAGCTTCTCAACAAGAGAGCAATAAAGAAAGTAAGGCACCTCAAATTTCAAGGCAGGTTGTTCACAGTCCCAAAGAAAGATTCCGGCCAACAAAGAGTGATTCTAGATCTATCACGTCTAAATCGCTATATAAGATGCGACAAGTTTCATTGATGCTTACGGTAGCTCAGGCACGGACTCTACTTCGCGTGGAGCCGTCACCACCTCTATCGATCTTTCAGACGCTTACTATCACGTCCCGGTTGCTCGAACTTCTCTCCCTTCCTGGGTTTCAAACTCGGGAAACAAGCCTACTCCTTCAGAGTCATGCCTTTCGGACTCAATGTAGCCCCAGAATTTTTACGAAACTGGCGGAAACAGTCGCCCAACAACTACAGTCCCGGGAATCTCCTGGCGGCTTACCTGGACGATTGGATAATCTGGGCTCTGACAGTCTTGGAGTGCCGGAAGGCTACGGCCATAGTGATCAAGTTTCTGGAGTTGTTAGGTTTTCAGCTGAACAGGAGAAGTCCCGCCTGACTCCGGAATCCCGGTTTCAGTGGCTAGGCCTCCAATGGGACCTGACGTACAGGTTGTCCCTCCCGCCACCCAAGCGGAAGGAGATTGCCACCGCTACCAGGAAATTTCTGAGGGACAAAACAGCATCCCGCCGTTCTCCAGAGAGGATTCTCGGCTCCCTTCAATTCGCCTCAGTGACGGACCTGCTTTTGAAAGCGAAACTAAAAGATATAAACAGAGTATGGCGGGAGACGAGCCAATGTCAGGCTCAGAGACAGGATCTCTTCAATCCCGTGAATCCTGAAAACAAGACTCGGCCATGGTCCACAGTCAGTGGCCTGTCGGGTCGGTTCCACTTCAATTTCCCCCTCCGGCGTTGGTAATCCACACGGACGCTTCATTAAGCGGTTGGGGAGGGTACTCACCAAAACAAAAGTTCAAGGAACATGGTCCACAATGTTCCAACAGTTTCATATAAACACCTTGGAAGCTATGGCAGTGTTTCTAACACTCAAGAAACCGCCCGCCAGCCGGATTCACATCAGGCTTGTGCTGGACAGCGCCGTGGTGGTTCATTGCATCAACAGTGGCGGCTCCAAATCAGGTCGCGTAAACCAGGTGATGGTAGCTATCTTCTCCTTGGCGAACAAGCACGGCTGGCATCTGTCAGCCACCCACCTAGCGGGGGTACGGAACGTGGTGGCGGACTCCCTGTCCAGGACTACTCCGTTGGAGACGGAGTGGTCTCTGGACGGGGACTCCTTCAAGTTGCCGCCGGGTTCCGGGCCTCCAAGTGGACCTGTTCGCCACGGAAAGCAATCACAAGCTTCCCTGTTACGTGGCTCCCAACCTGGACCCCCAGGCTTTCGCCACAGATGCGATGTCCATAGATTGGAATTGTTGGGAGAGGATATATCTGTTTCCTCCGATAAACATGTTGTTAAAAGTCCTACACAAACTCAGGTCATTCAACGGCCAATTAGCTCTAGTAGCCCCCTATTGGCCGAAGAGCAACTGGTTCCCTCTATTACAGGAACTCAAGTTGCGGTGTCATCAGATACCCAAACCCAGACTGACCCAAGTTGTACAAACAAAGACTGTGTCAGCTTCCTTAAGAATTCAGAATGCACTGGTTTTATGGACTTTATAAAGTTTGCTGCAAAGAAGGGAGCAAACATTGACCCCATCAACACTGTTTTTAGAATCAGACAAGAGAGATTCTACTCTCAGACAATACGATTCGGCAGTCAAAAAATTGGCATCCTTTCTAAAGGCATCTGGAGCTCAAACTATGACAACCAACTTAGCAGTTACTTTCTTTAGGTCATTGTTTGAAAAAGGCCTTGCTCCGGCCACTATTACTACAGCTAAATCAGCCTTAAAGAAGGTATTTTTGTACGGTTTTAATATTGACCTTACAGATTCATACTTCTCCTCCATCCCCAGAGCATGTGCCCGTTTGAGACCAGTAACTCGCCCTGCTTCCGTTACCTGGTTCCTCAACGATGTTTTGAAATTAGCTCATACTTGGATCTGTTAAGGAAAACCTTGTTTCTGATTAGCTTAGCTTCAGGTGCCAGAATTTCAGAGCTGTCGGCCCTCACTAGAGGTGATGATCATGTTAATTTCCTTCCATCCGGAGAAGTCCTCCTTTCCCCTGATCATACGTTCTTAGCTAAGAATGAAGACCCTCAGGACAGGTGGTCCCCCTGGAAGGTGGTGCCTCTTCCTCAGGACCAGTCATTATGTCCAGTATTTACCTTAAAGTCTTACCTACAAAGAACTCCACAGTTTAAGTTGGGTCCTCTTTTCATCAGGGAAAAAGGCGGTACTCTTTCTTTGAATGCTATAAGACAACAAATTCTGTATTTTATTAAGCAAGCTAACCCGGATTCAGTTCCAAAGGTTCATGATATCTGAGCAGTAGCTACCTCCACCAATTATTTTTATAATATGGATTTTTGCCGAACTTACCAAATATACAGGATGGAAATCACCTCTAGTGTTTAAACGCCACTATTTAAAATCACTCAAGCTCTTAAATTTTCTACAGTGGCTGTGGGAAGTGTCATCTCCCACCTTAATTATCCTTATCCCTTTCCTTTCCCCCCCGCCTGCCTCATTTATTTCACTGCCTGCCTTTCTGGATTTCATGCCTCGCTGCCTTGCTCCTCATACTCGATATTGGTTTATCTGATTATTGCTTGTCTTGTGTTTTGGAATTTGATATGTTACTGATTTAGATTTAGTCAGAGGTACTGAAGTGGTTTTATTTTGCTTCATGTACCTTATATATTTTTGTCTTTCAATTGTATCTCATTGCCTTTAGGTTTAAGTTTGTAATTACTGGTTATTCTATTGATTTGTAGGGGCCTTTTATTTCCCCTATTGTACTACATGTTTGTATTTCTACCATTGCTCCTAGGTTAAGTTTGTTATTTCATGGTAATCTTTGATGTGAGGTGTAATGTGCCACCAGTATTTACTTATAGTTAAGCCCGATTTTCATTGTTGAGATATTCTTATTAAATCTATTTTTCCATAGCATGTGTCTCTTTCCATTTACCTTTGGTATTTTGTTGCAGCTTTGCAGTCTTGGCATGATTCTCTGGCACTATTTCACCGGGTGACACGGGGCCGAGCTCAGAAAAGGGATTTTGACAAAGGAAAAATCTAGTTCTGAGGGAGGCCCCGTGTCACCCGCTGACCCCCCCTAGAATATTTTGAGGTACAGGTTCGCCCCCCCCTGCTGGCTCATGCCAAGCCTGGGGATGGTGCTAGTCTGGAATGAGTTCAGATGGCGCTGGAGTCGCCGCGTGGCGGGCTGGGGAGCGCGGGGCTGGCACGGCCCCTCACTCTTCTCGGGATATTGACATGGGGATGTCTATCGAGTGTGGCTCTGTGGTTGTGATTCCTTCACTCACCCTTGGTTATACCGACATCTTCATCGAAGGTGCTCGATCTGGGGGTAGTAACTCCAGCATTCCTCTAAGCTTTTTTCTCTGGTATATTTAGCAATATTTATACCTAGAAATTCAAGTAAGAATGGAATTTCACCGGGTGACACGGGGCCTCCCTCAGAAATAGATTTTTCCTTTGTCAAAATCCCTTTTATTCCCCTTTTTGTTAGCATTTAGTGTCTTGGTGTTAACAAAAATTTTGTGTCTGTATGCCCTATATTGTTTATCATGTCCTATTTTTCCTACTTGGGTAATTAAAACTCAGTAATTCCTTATAGTTTTATTTATCTCCATTAAAGTAGTTGTTAGAGGGCTCCACCAAGCTTTGTATGATTCTTTCTCTGTTACTATTTCACCGGGTGACACAGGTCGAACCCAGAAAAGGGATTTTGACAAAGGAAAAATCTATTTCTGGGGGAAGACCTGTGTCACCCGGTGACCCATCCCTGTTCTTCATTCCCCCCCTGAGTGGCATACCAAGCTTGGTGGGGATGCTAACTTGGAATGATACCAAGATGGCGGCTGAGGTGTTGGTTGGCTGGGAGATGAGCATTGGGTATGTGACGGTCCCTCACTTTTCAGGACTTTGAGATTGGAGATCTCTGTAGGGCAGAGGCCTGTGGCAGTGGCAACACTCACCCTTTGTGTATATCGACACCATTATAAATGGCGCTCGAACTGGGGGTCGTAACCCTGGCATTGTATTTAGCTTTTCTCTGGTATTTTTAGCAATACTTATACCTAGAAATATGTGCTGAATGGATATTTCACTGGGTGACACAGGTCTTCCCCCAGAAATAGATTTTTCCTTTGTCAAAATCCCTTATTACAGCTATACATATTGATATCTAAAAGTATAAAGTTTTAATCACTTAAATTAATTCAAACATGTAACTTTCCAGAACATAATTATTGCATGTTCGCTGCCAAGACAACTTTAACATTAATTATTGCATGTTCGCTGCCAAGACAACTTTAACATTATTCAAAATGACTAAGTGTACAATGATGTAAATCAGTCTTTTACCTAAGATTTATGAAAGGGTGAACAAAACTTTTTTTACCTTCATACAGATGATTAATATTTCAAATTTGAAGTTTCATGGACATAAAGAATGTAGGACATGGAGTGGGGCCCTGATCATCTGCACTTGCTATGATCAGTTGACTGTCAGTTTGTGTAAACACTCAGTGAAACTTGCAAATGGTTTGTTTTTACAGAATTAGATTCACTGATGTAAAAAATAATTTATAAATGGTGTAGGGTGGTTAATCTAGCATAGTTATCATTTCATTTAAAATTCTATTCCTAATGAATATGTTTTAAGAATAGAAAAAAATATGCAAACAGCAAACCACAGTGGTGCCTTCCTCTGATTTTGTAGAGTGCAGTCACTGCTTGTCATCCCTCCAAATGTGCAAACAATTGCAATTAAATAAATTTTTTTTAAATGAACCTTACCTCTCCTTTATACAGTATAGCTTTACTCCTGCGCCAGTGGTAGTTTGACAGAGTGAAACAAAAAAATAAGAACACTTGGTTTTTCTCTACTTCCTCCATCCCTGGTTAAGGGACCGATAGGTACAAACTTGTAGTGGGTCAGTCTGCTTCTGTCACTGGTTTTAGTAGGAGTTTGACAGAATATACTTGATTTTCTGTTGGTGTGTTCTTTTATTTTTTTTAATATTCGTTTTTTAAGAACCTGTAAGGTAAGAGTTGCCGTAATAGGCATTATTCCAGTTTTATTGGCCCTTATGATATGTTTTTGCTGAGGGAAAGGTCATGACTGGATAATTATATGAATCGTAATTGAACTAAATTAGGCAATTGATCTAAAATGGAGAGAGCTTGTTAGGTTGTAGAAACAACAATAGAGGATAATACTTGTAAGACTTACAGTATATACTGTACTTGTGTAATATTTGACTTCATGTAATGTTCGGTCTCCATTTTTTTACTGTATATATTAGGATTTTAGCACATACCCTATGTAATGTTCAAGTTTTGATTCTGGCAATAAGCCAAGGCTACGTTTTTATATATTTGGAGTCAAAACATGATGTTAGCCTAGGCTGTGTTAGCAGTCGATACAGTAGATTCTGACATCTAAAAATTGAGTTAAACTAAGAAGCTAAAAGCTTAGAATATGCCTATGAAATGTATGAAAAATCAGTAGATACTCATTTCAAGTCATTAAAATTAACTATAATAAACAAAAGTAAAAAAAAACTTCTGACATTTGTTTACAATGGTTTTGTAAAAACTATCAAAAGCTTGCCAAGCAACCACTGTAACTAGCAAACAATATAATCATCATACATTTCTGTTCTGTAATCTCTCTCTCTTTTATATGATATTTAATTCACTAATGTTTTTTTTAATTAAATGTATTGCATGATTCTAAGTTTTTGAATTTACCACATCATTTTTACCAAAAGAGAAATTGTACAATTCTTTGTGAATCGTAAGTTAAGAGAAATCAACTGATGAAATACAAATGGCGGCTAATACTTGTTTACAATTGGGAAATGTAGGCTACATTTATCATAGCCTAGAACAGCCATAAATATAGAAGCAAAGAACAGTAATGAAAGAGTCTCAGATAAATACACAACATTTGTATTTATTGTTTTTATTTTACAAAAAAAATAGTTTGTCAACTTATGTGGAAGGAAATGCTACTTTGTTGACTTGCATTTTTGGGAAATCCAAAGCCTAGGCTTAGCCTAGCCCCAAATTCTTGCACTTTTCTAAAACTATACCTCGTGTAATGTTCGACCCCAAAATTTTGGTCCATAAAATTGGCCTTTAAATATCGAACATTACACGAGTACATACGTTAAGTTGAAGGGATGCATGTCTTGTCTGCTTCCCCATTTAGTAACTGGTTAGGTCCTCTGCTGCTTCTCTTCAATCTGTTACTTAAAATGAGCTTCCCATCGATTCAGGGCTTAGATTTGATAGGATGGAGTAATTTTTTATGTTCACTTGGCATAAGTTTCATGAGATATTGTTATTATCATTAGTGTTTTCTGCACTACCCTACCGAGTATCTTGGTAAGTTTGGGTTGTTTCCTGCGGTGGAGGAAGGGTCAACTCCCCTGCTTTTTCTTGCCTTGTCCTTGGCACGTCCTGTCTTACTCCCTCATGGCTTGGAGTGACAGGGAACCAAGACATGTCAGAAAGTGGTGCGGATCTGTGCCTGTTGTCCCCTTCCTCTGTTCAGTCTGGTAGGGCACCACGTCCATCATTAGTGGTACCAGTTTTAGTCAGAATTTGTTCTCCAGTAGATTCACTCGGATAATAAAAGAGGAGTCTCCCAATGTTTTTCCCTCTTTAATTTTTACTGTATTGGATCGGCTTGGTAGCAGTGATGCTTCCTCTTCCTCTGGTAGCATTTGAGTGAGTTTAAGCTGCCTTGTTGAGGAAAGTTACCTTTTGTTTTGATCAGTTTTGCTTCAGTCTCCTATAGCTAAGGATCATTCACAGTTTAAGGCTAGTATAAGTATCAGGTTCTAGTGAGAAGCCTGGACTGTCTTTAGGTTTCCCATGTACAGTGGACCTCCGCCTGTTCACAGTTCTGGATTCGCGGCTTCACCAATTCATGGATTTTTCTGTTGAACGTGTATCCACATTATTCATGGAAAATTCTCTTATTCATGGAAAATTTCTTATTCATGGAATTTTTCAAAGAGAAATGTTCACTAATTACAGTGCTCCCCCATTTTTTGCGGGAGTAGGTTCCAGAACCTACCGCAGAAATGCAAAATCCACGGGAATGCAAAAATCCCCTCTAAAAATACTTATAACTGGCTTATAACTGCCAAATACCTTGTATCCCTTAAACTAAAATGCTTATAACTGCTTAATTTGATAGTTCAAACAAAAGTATATCTTAAATTATCATACTAAAACAATTTAATATTAAAAACAAAAATACACCCAAATCATCATCCCAAAACACCAGAGTAATCGTACATTACAGTACTGTCCTACAATTGTTACTCTTAAGTAGGCTATATACACCCCTGAAACACTTATAACTGCCTATTTTAACAGTTTATGGCCAAACTTGACAGCTCAAACAAAAATATACCTCAAACTATCATCCCAGACCATCCTAACATCATTTCAAAGTTATGTTGCAAAATTAAATGAAGTTCAAACCTACAACTGGTACTCTTACATATCCCCTATCTCAATCATTGAGACTTAAGTTTTCTTTGGCATACCTAGCTTTGCACATTGTTCTGCACATGTTGTATGTAATGCATTGGATGTATATTTTACATATATTTTCCTGTGTTGTAAGATGATTTTGCAATATTTAATGTATGTCTTGTTAGTATTTTCATGATTACGTACAAATACATTTATGATAAAAAACATTATTTACTACAGTAAGTTGTTATTAATCTTTGAAATATTATTAATATCATTTCAGTCATCTTAAACTTTTACCCTTAAAAATATATATGTATGAGAGAGAGAGAGAGATTTTTCATTATTATTTGTAGCTGTTTTATTTAACCACCAAATGGGCAAATAATAATAATAATAATATACTGTAATTTAAAAATTTATGCATTTATATAGTACAGTCTTCCCTTGTCTCTTGCTGAGGTTAGGTTCTAGAACCCCCCACGATAGGCAAAAATCTGCAAAGTAGCGACCTTATATTTATTTTATTATTTACTGTATACGTACAGGTTGGCCATCACTAATCCGGCATCATTGGGACCTAGAGGGTGCTGGATTAGCCATTTTACCAGATTAACCATTTATTAGGCTAGAATACACGAAACACAGTAGCTAAGCACCTCATCCTAGAATTAAAATATCCCATATATCAGTACAAGTTCGTTAATAAAGAAAAGACAATTATCAAATACAGGTAGTGCTCGAGTTACGATAATTGAAATTTTGTATACGATAATTCGACTTACGATATTTTGAGTTTTTACGATGGGTTAGCAATTAATAAATACTGAAAATATTTAGGAAATATTTTTAGATTTGTTCGCAGGCGCAGGCAGCGAGAGGGACCAACTTCTTTTTCTCCATCTCTTTATTCCATCTGCTAGTTAAAAAGGTAAAAGAGAATGATAAAAGTATTGTTAGTAACATTATACTCTTGCGTAAATGCGTACAGCCGTAAACAACCGAACGGGAAACTGTTGTTTTGCTAATAATCTTCCCGGATAACAACTGTTATGCTTGTATTTCAACCATTGTACGGTTAAACAATTACTGTAGTTATGTTACAAATGACGTTTAAGTACTGTACAATAGGACTGATATATTTTTTACACTATACCCTCATTCGCTTTGGAGAAAAGATCGGCAAGGAAATATTCTGCTACAGTAACTTTATGCTGCAATGTGTAGCTGAAGCTGAGGAAGCAATGTTCAAGCTGCTAATGACTATAGATTATCATGCATCGGCAACATGGATGAAACTTGACCGTAAATAAAATTGGAGAGAATGTATTTTAATCAAAACTACTGGGTATGAAAGAATACAAATTACTGTTGTTTTCACGCCGATAAAAGATAAATACGTAAAGCTCGTATTATGAAATCAAGAGAAAATAGCGAACAGAATCTTGATTTTTTTCTTACACAAAACAAACATGCCCCCAAAACGGCCAGCAGCGATTAACGTCACATATTAACGAAAAAAATAGCTAAATTAGTTTCACAACGAAACGTATTTAAGTTATATTTCGATTTAAAAACATTTTGTATAACGAAAAATATCCTTGTCCCAAATAAAAAAAGTATCTATTCATTTACGATTACTAGAAGCAAGAAAAGCTCTCTGAACTGAGTTAAATGCGGCGAAATAAACACTGTGTTATCGATTCCAAAACAAAACATTGATCGCAATTTATAATAAAAAAGCAATATGAGAATATACGCAATTGGATACGATGTAGTAAAGCATAACTTTTTAGAAGATCCATGAAAAAGATGCACATTCGTTATGTTGATGTTTGTATAATACTGTTAATATGTGAATAGAGTTTAGTATAATGTAGGCTAGGCCACCGTATATGTAGCCTATAGGATATACCTTAGCGTAGGCCAAAAGACAATAATAAATGTAAAAAATGGAACAGCAAAAGCATGCCTGTGTTTACAAACACCTCCAGTTTGTTGAGGCAGCACACACTGCGCCACCAAATCGGCGGTCAAGATGTACATGAGCGAGTTAGAAATTTTATGCTAAGCGACCGGAAATTTGAAAATTAGTGCAGAAACAGAAATTACTGTAGCTGAAATTTGTGCCAGATTACTGATTGTTCCGGACTACTGATTGCCGGATTAGTGATGGTCAACCTGTACGATATACCTTAGCGTAGGCCAAAAGACAATAATAAATATAAAAAATGGAACAGCAAAAGCATGCTTACGTTTACAAACACCTCCAGTTTGTCGATGCAGCACACAGCGCCACCAAATCGAAGCGGCCGGCGAGCAAGTTAGCGCAGCGACTCGGGAAATTTGAAAATTAGTGCGGAAACATTAGAAATAACTCTAGCCGAAATTTGTGCCGGATTACTGATTGTTCCGGACTACTGATTGCCGGATTAGTGATGGTCAACCTGTATATATTTTGAGGCTTTATAAACCTTTCCCACACTTATAAACACTTCTGTGCACTTAAACACTTTCTATACTCTTGAACCTATGCAATAGTTCATAGCACAGAGCATCAACAGTGATAAAAATTCTCTTGTGTATGTAATACATATTGCAGTGATTGACTAATTTTCATATATTAATATTAATGTAAACACATTAATATGTTATTCCACTTACAGAATCCATTTAGTAAACTGTATTACTATTTTGATCTGTTATCATCATAATATGCATAAAAAAACTCGATCATCCCACATTTGTAATGTTTACATTCTGAGAATCATCTGACTGATGCTGCTCACTGCTACCAAAAGAATTAGGAAAATTAATTTTTGCGGAATTTTCCGCTTTTGCTAAAATTTATTGGACCTGATAAATAGGAAAAGATTTATAACTGGGAGTGGGTTTATATCTGAAGCTAAATAGTGGGAACTGTGGTAGGACCATCAACTGCCTGATAATGTTTGGACATGAGAGATATCAGGCGGAACTATTCTTTAGGGCTGGACCATGGATTCCAGGGGGGTTTGTTTTAGGGCTAGGACTCTTGGCATCCTATCTGGTTTGCCCATAACATGATTAGGGTGGGGATAATTGTATTCCAGTGATATTGTCAGTCCTAGCAAGCGGGTTTGGCTTACACTTGGGCCCCACCCCTGTGGGGTAGGGTATGGAGCGGACATTTGAGAGTCGGGTCTCACTTGTGCCATTGGTGGAAGAATAAACTTCATGAAAGGCTGATGATATCTTTTTAAGGTTTTCAGGTTTTTTTTTTACTTAAATCTTTATGACAAGTTATTTTAAAAATCTTTATGACAAGTTATTTTAAAGATTCAAGTACCCCTAGGCCCTCTGATGGCATTGTTCCGGCGCAGATGATGACCGCTGCTCCAGTACAGAGCAAATCTTCTGGCATGGACATGGACAATTCTCTGGATAATCCAAATAATCAAAATCAGAGTGGTATTAAAACTTTAATACCTTGTAAAAACCCCAAAAAGAGTAAATACCAACATGACCCAACCTTGACTCACTTCGACTCCCTCTTTGGGAGTGGAAGCTGAACAAAATATTTCAGCTTTAAAATTGGAAAGTTATCTATTATTAATAAAAGACAACCAACAATAGATATGTCGTTTAGACAAATAAAGGAGAAAACTTGGCTTATAGAAGCCACAACTAAAATTCAGTCCAAAAACTATTTGTCTTGGAAAAATATAAACAATATTAACATAGAAGTGAAAAAACACAATACAATGAACAGCATTCAGGGTACCATCGTACTTCCTGAAAACAACAACGAACCAGTTGATAAGAAAATGCCATTAGACGCTCTCAAACAAAGATACCCCAGGGTCCAAGATTGTGAGGTATATGTTATACAAAGTAAAAATAGCTATAAACAAATATTAAAAATAGTGTAGTAAAAATAAAATTTGAGGTTGAAGATCTACCTCAAAAAATAAAAATCTTAGGCCAAAATAGAGAGTTAAGATCCTATGGCCCAAAACCACTGCAGTGTCAAAATTGCAGTAAGTATGGGCACACCAAAAAAAAAATGTCGTAATGAACCAGTATGCGCTTATTGTGGATCTACTGAACATACCAAACAGTGGAAGTGCAGTGAACCTAAGTGGGCAGAATCATCATGCAAGATCCAAAAGAATGCATGTATTATATATACAATACGAAATTAAAAGTAGTACAAGAACAAATGGGGATGTCTATATAAGAGGCTATGTTGGAATTAAAAGTGAGAGGAATACAAGATCCGTCTAAGAAACATACATATTCTTCAGTAACTAGAGCAAATAAAGAAAGAAAAATGCAAACAGATAGAAGTAACAGAGCACAGCAAAGTAAATCTCAAGAAGAAATTAGTAATTTAGAAATAAAAACTAAAATGGTAAAGAATAAAGAAACAGGTACAAATGAGATGGATAATATTTTAATCAAATCATTTGAAATATTAATGCAAATAGAAACACAGGAGGATGCTACTACTGAAGTAGCAGAGGAGGGTCGTGACAGACTGGAAATTAAAGATAAAAAAAGGCCCTTGGAGAGAACACCTTCCAAAACGAAGAAACCAACTACGTTATTATTAGAGAAACACCCGTTAAACCAAAGATAAAGGAGATGAAAAAGGAACAAAAACAAAAACAAGCTAAGAATATACCTTTATCTCCTAAAATAATTGTTAAACCTGTGAAGGCAGATGTCAAAAACACTGAAGAAGTGAAAGAGAACCATACCATAGATGATAATGATTGTCAAAGGAGAAGAGATTACTCCTCCAGTAATTAGTACAAGAGCAAATGAAAAAAGAAATACACATGATACTACAAGTGGATGTAATGATTGTTTCGTTGAATTATGCAATAACAACAAAAGCATAACAAAGATGGTTTAACAAAAATTATAAGAAATTTTATGAAATATAGGAAAAAAGAAACCATGGATTTGAGTACCCATGAAAAAGGTTGCATGTGCATTGAGCACTTATTTATTATAAAGAAAAACAAATGAATGTCATTAGTAAATTATTAGAAAATCCAAATAGATAATACAAAAAAAGAGAGTAAAACTCAACCGCCATAACAAAATATTTTCAACAGCTATATACAATGGAACGTAAATGGTCTACAGACCAGATTACACCTGGAAGAAATACAGCGATTACTAAAAGAATACGAACCAGCGATATTATGTTTACAACATGTCAACAAAACAATATCAACAATAGGTAAATATAACTTAACATCTACATCTAGAGAGGAAGAAGGAAATTTAGGTACTATTATATATGTACATAACAGAGTATGTTATGACAAAGTACCTGTAAACTTTACTGATCTGCAAATATCAAATATTAAAATACAAATAAAAAATTATAATTAATTTGTAATTTATACAACCAACCTAATAAAAATTGACTTTGACAAACTTAAAGATATACTTAATAATGCCAAGGAACCTACATTAATAGTAGGTGATTTTAATGCTCACAACCTGATGTGGGACTGTAATTGTACAGACTCAAATAGAGCAGGAAGTAAAATAGAAGAATTCATAGATTCATATGACATTTGCTGTATATGTATAAATGATAACAAAATCAGCACAAAATTTTCTAAAACACCGGGAACATTTTCCTCAGTCGACTTAACACTATGTACAAAAAACATAGCTGACAGATTGGATTGGAATACAGTTGATGACTTGCATACAAGTGACCATTTCCCAAAATTGATTTCATTATTACAAAATAACCCCACCAAGCATGTTTCTCAATATAACATTTATAAAGCAGATTGGGAGCAATATGAATTCCACACTAGGAATATCCCACCATTTGAATATTTGAAAGACCATAATGAAACTAATAAATTTCTTGTTGGTTTCATTAAAAATGCTGCTGACAAAGCAATACCAAAAAGCAAATTGCATCCAACAAAACAAAGTCCCATGGTGGTCTGAAAAACTAACAGAATCAGTAAAAATAAAACACCAAATTGGAAAACAATTAGATAATTTGAATAGAAAGTTCAGTAAAATAAACAAAACATTACCGATATTAGAAGGAACTTTACAAAAAATTACTATTATTATTAGAAATTGATACATTAAAACCTCTGTATAACAAAAATCTGCAAAATTTAAAAGAGAAGTAATTCAAGGAAGAATCATTTCATGGAGGAAATATGTATCAAATCTTTCTAATGATACTCCCATACAAAAAATATGGGAAAAATTCAGAAAAATAAATGGTACCCATGTTAAACCACCTTGACATGCCATAATAATAGATGGGAAAAGAATACTTGATCATAAAGGAATAAGTAATGTAATAGGAGAAAATTTAGCAAAAGTAAGTAGTGATAATAATTTAGATGAGCATTTCTGCACAAAGAAAAATAGTATAGAATTAATAACAATAAATTTTGAAACAATAGAAGATATAATTATTATAGTAGAAAATTTAATATGGAAGAGTTGGAATTTGCTCTGTTGAACAGCAATAAATCTAATTAGAGTTTTATAACCACTTATGGCTTTGAAATATATTTCCTGATGAATGGCATAAAGCTATAATTATTTGTATCCCCAAACCTGGAAAAGATCCCAGTAATGTAAACAATTACAGACCAATTTCCCTAACAAGTTGTTTATGCAAATTGCTAGAGAAAATGGTAAATGCTTGACCAACATGGCACATTCAAGAAAATAAAATTCTGACTCCCACTCAGTTTGGGTCACAATGTAACAGATCTACACTGGATTCTCTGTCTAACTTGGAAGACCACATACGAAGAGGATTTGAATGAAAACAAATTACTGTAGCTGTCTTTTTTGACATTGAAAAGGCAAATGATACTTCATGGAGATACTATATACAATATTAAAAACATTACATAAAAACAGCATCCATGGACATTTACCTAGGTTTATCAAAAACTTTCTGACAAATTGCACTTTTCAAGTGAGAATTGATGATTTATTGTCAAGTTCATTTCCACTCGAAAATAGTGTTCCACAAGGAAGTGTCCTTAGTGGCACACTGTTTACTTTAGCAATAAATGATATCAGTAATAATCTACCTATCGGAATTAAAAGTAACTTGTATATGGATGATTTTGCCATATATTATTCAGCATCTCGCATAAAACATGCAGAGCTAATCATTAATAAAACTATAGTAAAAATAGATGAATGGGCCTCATCTGTAGGCTTCAAGTTTTCTATACAAAAGACCCAAGCAGCAATATTCTATAAAAATAAAAAATGGAAAAAAGGAAAAGAAATAGATTTGCAAATCAGAAATCATTTCATACCAGTTGGCCTAACAGCAAATTTTTTAGGATTAGTATTTGATACTCACTTGAACTGGAAAGCCCACATAACATACATGAAATCAAAATGTAAAAGAGTATAAACCTAATTAAAAAACTATCAAACACTACTGGGAAGCCAACAGACATAACCTTACTTTACTGTATAAAGCAACAGTACTGTCTATCATTGATTATGGAAGCGAAATATATGTCTCGGCATCAGACGCAACGCTGAAAACAGTAGATCCAGTTCATAAAGAAGGCCTTAGAATATGTTCAGGAGCTTTTCGATCGTCACCAACGCCGTCTTTACAAGTGGAATGTGGTGAACTACCTCTGTCCCTCCATAGAGAGCTAGTAGCAATGAAGAGTGCCCTGAGAATTCAGACCAATGATTCTCCAACCAGAAAATTATTTGGCTTAACCCTCACAATCCGGGCTAAAATACGCTTATGTAACATCTGAGGTGGGCTAAAATTGACTATTGCAAATTGGAGAAAAATACATATCTATGGAAAGGTAATAGTTTGTACATGAACGTGGAACAAAAAAAAAAAAATTAAAAAAATTTTGTACTTACCAGAGCGAGTTGATTATAAAGTGCTATAAGATGGATATCTGGGAGACAGCTGACTGAAAAGAATTGTTTTTCGGCTGGCCTTTTCCTACACGCTAACAAACAATACCACTCAAAATAATGAATTCTAAAAGTTTGCACTTGTATACAACAAATATAATACAATAAAAGTTATTTACATGTAAGTTATTACCCGTAAAATGCAATGAAAATGAAACATACCCATAAATGTAAAAAGGGATTTTGACAAAGGAAAAATCTATTTCTGAGGAAGGTCCGTGTCACCCGGTGAAATTCCATTACAGCACGAATTTCTAGGTATAACCTTGCTAGATATACCAGAGAAAAAGAGCTTTCAGGAAAGCTGGGGTTACTACCCCAGTCGAGCGTCTTCTAGGAAGACGTCGGTATAAGGAAGGGTGAGTGAAATACCACTACCACGGAAACCTACTCGAAAGATCTCTCCCTATCAAAACCCCCGGAACAGAGCGGTGAGCCGTTACAGCCCCACACCAAACACCCGCCAGGACGGCGACACCAGCGCCACCTACCTCATTCCATGCTAGCACTAACCCCAGACTTGGCATGTGCAGAGGGGGAGTACTAGGTGATTCAGGGAGGGTCACGGGTGACACGGGACCTTCCTCAGAAATAGATTTTTCCTTTGTCAAAATCCCTTTCTGAGTCCAGTCCCGTGTCAGCCGGTGAAATAGTGATAGAGAATCATGCCAAGGCTGCAAGTACCAGGAAAAAGAAATGGGGGTAATCTGAAGAAAAGGCAAAAGTTTTACCAAAATAATTTTAATTAAGCAATCTCTTTCATGAGCAAGAATACTAAGACTAAGGCATATTAAATCTAAGGCACATCAAAAACTTAATACTATGAAACGTGGGGAGGTCCCCGACATGACGGAGAAAGGCCCCAAAAATCTTAAAATTACTTAAAGCAAAGTGAAACATGAAATGTGCACAAAATAACTGTAAATACAACCTTAATACTATACACATAAACTTATTCTAAACACGTAAGAGACAAAATCAATGAGCATTAACATATACATATATCTGGGGTAACGTGGAGCCAAATAAAAACTGTCCAGTACCCCATAAGAAAAACAATCATGGCATATCAGATTACACTTTTTCCAATAACAGGTACAAGAAACATCAATATGAGGAGCCAGGCAGTGAGGTATAATCAACCAGGAGAATAAGCAGAAAAGTAAATGAGGCAGGCGGGGGGGAAAAGGAAAGGACAAGGATATGATTAATTAAGGTGGGGAGATGACACTTCCCACAGCTATGGTAGAAAATTTCAGGGCTTGAGCGATTTTAAATAGTGGCGTTTAAACACTAGAGGTGATTTCCAACCCGTATATTTAGATAGTTCTGAGAAGTCCATATTATGAAAGTAATTAATGGAAGTAGCAACTGCTCGAATATCATGAACCTTAGGAACTGAATCTGGGTTGGCCTGTTTAATGAAATAAAGAATTTGTTGTCTTATAGCATTTAGTGAAAGAGTACCACCTTTCTCCTGATAAAAAGAGGACCCGACTTACACTGTGGAGTTCTTAAAAGGTAAGATTTAAGTGTATAAACTGGACATAAAGACTGGTCTTGAGGAAGGGCACCACCTTCCAAGGAGACCACCTGTCTTGTGGGTCTTCGTTCTTAGCTAAAAATCTAGGGTCAGGGGAAAGGAGGACCTCTCCAGACGGGAGGAAGTTCACAAAATTATCACCTCTAGTGAGAGCCGACAGCTCTGAGATTCTAGCACCTGAAGCCAAGCTAATCAAAAATAAGGTCTTCCTTAACAGATCCTGATAAGAGCAATGAAAGTTATCCATCTCTGATGCTAACTTAAGGACGTCATTGAGAAACCACGTAACAGACTGTGGGCGTGATACTGGTCTCAGACGAGCGCATGCTCTGGGGATAGATGAAAAATAAGAATCTGTAAGGTCGATTTTAAAGCCGTAAAGAAATACTTTCTTCAATGCTGATTTGATTGTGGTAATAGTGGCCGGAGCAAGGCCTTTCTCAAACAATGATCTAAAGAAGGAAACTCCTAAATTAGCTGTCATGATTTTGGCTTCAGATGCTTTTAGGAAGGAGGCTAATTTTTGACTGCTGAGTCATATTGTCTAATAGTAGAATCTCTTTTATCTGATTCTAAAAACAGAGTGTTGACAGGGTCAATGTTCGCTCCTTTTGGGCTGCGAATTTTATAAAGTCCATAAAACTAGGGCATTCTGAATTCTTGAGGAAGCTGACACAGTCTTGGTTTGTACTGTCTGGGTCAGAATGGGCTTGGGAATCCAAGACTCCGTAATCCCAGTTCCTGAAGAAGAGGGAACCAATTGCTCTTCGGCCAATAGGGGGCTACTAGGGCTGGTTGACCTTTGAATGTCCTGAGTTTGTGTAAAACTTTCAGCAGTAAATTTATTGGAGGGAAAAGATAAATCTTCTCCCAATTGTTCCAATCTACTGTCATTGCGTCTATGGCATACGCCTGAGGGTCCAGGTTGGGGGCACATAACAGGGGAGCTTGAAGTTGCTCTCCGTTGCGAACAGATCCACTTGGAGGCCCGGAACCCCGGCAAATCCATTTGAAAGATTCCACGTCCAGGGACCACTCCGTCTCCAACGGAGTAGTCCTGGACAGGGAATCCGCCACCACGTTCCACACCCGCTAGGTGGGTGGCTGACAGGTGCCAGCTGTGCTTGTTCGCCAGGGAGAAGATAGCAACCATTACTTGGTTTACTCGACCTGATTTGGAGCCGCCCTGTTGATGCAATGAACTACCACTGCGCTGTCCAATACCAACCTGATATGAATCCGGTTGGGGGCGGATTTTCTTCAAAGTTAGAAAGACCGCCATAGCTTCCAGGGTATTTATATGGAACTGCTGAAACATTGTGGACCACGTTCCTTGTACTTTTTGTTTTGGTGAATATCCCCCAGCCGCTTAGGGAAGCGTCTGTGTGAACAACTAGTGCCGGAGGGGGAAATTGAAGCGGAACTGTTTTGGACAGGCCCTTGACTGAGGCCCAAGGCCGCAATCTTGTCTTTAAGATTTGAGGAATGGAGGAGACCTTGTCTCTGAGCTTGTGACATTGGCTCGACTCCGCCACACTCTGTTTATGTCTTTTAATTTGGCTTTTAAGAGCAGGTCTGTCACTGAGGCAAACTGAAGAGATCCAAGGACCCTTTCTTGGGACCGGCGGGATGCTGATGGATTTTTGAGGAATCTCTTGGTGAGAGATGCTATCTCTTTCCTCTTGGGAGGCGGAAGGGATAGCGTGTGAGACGACAGATCCCACTGGAGACCCAGCCACTGAAACCGGGACTCCGAGTCAGGCGGGACTTCTCTCTGTTCAGTTGAAAACCCAGCGACTCCAGGAAATTGATGACTATGGACGTAGCTTTTGACACTCCGAACTGTTGGTGCCCAAATTATCCAATCGTCTAAATATGCTGCTAGGGATATCCCTTGAGACCGGAGTTGTTGTACTACCGTGTCCGCCAGCTTTGTGAATATCCTGGGTGCAATGTTCAGACCGAAGGGCATGACCCTGAAGGAGTAGGCTTGATTCCCGAGTCTGAAACCGAGGAACTGAGAGAAGTTCCGGCGCAACCGGGGACGTGATAATAAGCGTCTGAAAGATCGATAGAGGTGGTGACGGCTCCACGCGGAAGTAGAGTCCGCACCTGAGCTACCGTAAGCATGCGTAAATTTGTCGCATTTTATGTAGAGATTTAGACGCGACAGATCCAGGATCACTCTTTGCTGATCGGAGTCTTTTTGGGAACAGTGAATAACCTGCCTTGAAACTTTAGGTGCCTTACTTTCTTTATTGCCCGTTTGTTGAGCAATTCTGTCACATAATCCTTTAGGATTGATGTGGGTGGCTGGTAAAACCTGGTTAGAGGAGGAGGGTCTTTGATCCAGCTCCATCCTAGTCCTTTGGACACAATGCTGTGTGCCCAAGGGCTGAAGGTCCATTGGTCCCTGAACCAAAACAGGCGACCGCCTACCTGTGTTCTCTCAGTGGGAGGGAGCGGGTTTATTCCCCTACCACGTCCAGGTCTTCCCCTTGGGGTGGTGTTAGGCTTTCCCTCTATGGGGGCTTTGCCTCTTCCTCCCCTTGCAAAGCCCTATTAAGGCCGTGAAAGTAACCACGGCCCTCATATGTGGGGTTGTACGCTGGTGAGGCCACATAGGAGGGTGCAGCTGGTTGGACCAGCACATACTGTTGGGGGTGAGCCTTAGAAGTAGAAGGCTGGGCCACTGCCGAGACCGGGACGGCTTGGACTACCGCCTGATGGTGGGGGCCTCTTATGCCTCCTGAACGCGTTTACCTCCTCTCGATTGGGGCCGGCCGATTCTGGGGTCTTGCGCTTATAGTGGAAATGCCCCAGCGAGAGCGAAGACTCTGGTTGGCCCGTGTAGCCTCAGCCATAACATTCGTGACCTCCTCTTCAGGGAAGAGGTTAGGTCCCCAGATCGAGCTTTTCATGAGCTTGTTAGGCTCGTGGCGGATAGTCGCATCGGGCAAAGATGAACTTCCGACATTCCAGTCTGGCCATAATAAACTCAAATAAGTCAGACTGGAAGCCTGCCAGCAAGATTTAGCCAATACCTGAAAGAAAGGTTCGTCCGAGCAGGAGACGGCAGTAGCTTCTGAAAGGCAGACGGAGTTCAAGGACCGGGCTAACTTAGTCCGAGCATCAAACTCTGCTTTCAAAAAGAGCTTCCGGCAGCTTAGGGAGCTGCTCACTAAACTGCGTGGAAGCGCAGAAGAGGGTCCAGCTTCCCGACCGTGAAGGTGGACGGGGCTTCCAGCCAGAACTCATTACTTCCTGGGAATACCAGGGAAGTAGGGTCTGTCTCCTTAGCTGAGGTAAGGGATTACCATCAAAGCACGCTCGGGCCGTGAGCCAGAGCGACTTTGTCCAAGCAAGGGTGGGAAGGTTGTCTCCCAGGGCAAACATAGTGAAGTTGCCCTTGAAAGGAGTCAACCGTGTTGTCTGCCTGCCACTCCGTCAGAGTGCGCAGAAGAGCCGACTGAGCTTGGTCCCTAGGGACGATGACAGTCTCCCTAGGAACCTTGTCTGACCGAATCCAGGCTTCCTCCGTAAGCCTCACGAAGCCTGGGTAAGGGGGCAGGAGATCGGGGAAGAACTCCAATTCCTCCAACCGTCTCGTGCCAAGACCATCAAGTGTCAGTTTGCCATCATGTTGGATGGCCCGGAGTGCGAAAACGCCAAGGGTTACCGACATCGAACGGCGGGAGGTCCGCAGTGTCGGGGATAACATACTGTGGTTCGGCTGGGGGTGGTGAGCCATTCCCGCCAGTATGTTATCATGACTGGCCAACTTTTTCGGAGATTTTGTTAAATCCTAGAATCCAAGTCCTCTGTAAACGCTTTTTGTACAGCTGATTTGCAAAGGCCTCTGCATCAAAGCAGGTTGGCGAGGAGGGCTTGATTTTGCAGCCCTCTTACTCGCGCCTTTGCTGGAGGAACCAGACTTGCTCCCGGAGGCTACAGGTCCTGAAGCCTTAGCCTTCGACGGGGAAGGGCGTGCCTTCTTGGAAGTCGAGGACTTGTAGCCCTTCGCCTTCCATGAAGTCTTCAACTTCAACTTGGGGATAGCAGACGGAGCTCTATCACCCAAGGAGGAAGACTTTACAAAACCTGCAAATGAAGAAATTGATGAAGCAGGGAGTCAAATAAAGGGGCCCGCCCCAACAACCTCACTTACCTCACCACTTACCACCTGGTCCTGCTCTACGTTCATGGGTTCCAGGTGAGATCCATGGCGGCAACATCCTCCGAGACCTCAGCGTAGAGGATATCCACTTGGGGTGGCTGGGTCTCATCCCGGATCTGCTGGATGATAGGGGTGGCAAGGTCTTCAGGCACTGCGCGCCGCCACCCGTGCGCCGGGGTAGAGCAAGTCCCTCAACCTGGCGTCGAGGGCGTAGGGCTTCCCGACGAACATTCTACCAAACCCAGCCACCCAGGCTCGGAGGGATTCCAAGGCAGACTTCTTGAAGCTTCATCCGCCTGTAAGAAAACCAACAATTAGCTAAGAACGAAAAACCATTCCGGGACTCATAAACAATATACAACATATAATATGAGGAGCATAAGGACCGGAGGAATGTAAAGACTGTCACTTACCGACTCATCCTGGACAGTTGTGCAGAGAGCGAAGCAAACCTCACAACCATCAGGGTGCCAAACAACCAGGTCATCAGTCGGACCGCACAACCAGCGTGGGTCCGGCAAACTACGTGACCGTAGGGTTGTTGGAGGGAGGCGGTACACCCGGCTCCTCACAGCGAACAGTCTGTAAGTAAAACAGTACATGAACCTCCCACTCTAAGCAAGCTAAAGCTGGCAAGGCCGGGAAACTCAACTGCAACCGAATACTCCGGCGGAGAAGAACTCCCTAATCATAAACTGGGCCAATAAGCTCTAAATTACACAGAGTGGAAGGTAAAGGTTTTCAGACCCGGAGTACTCCGGGGATGAAGGAAAGAGAGACCAGGAACCAACCATAAGGGCTGCCAGTAAAATAACGGCGGAGCCCCGGGTATAGGACCGGACTCACTATTATATAATGAATAAAGGAAAATATTCCTGTAGATAAACTTATCTAAAAACAAAAACAAAAACAAAAACAGTAATAAGTGATGATAAGAACTCAAGAGGACGGAAGGATCCGCTCCTCTCCAAATGAAAACCTTCCGCCCTTACTTCCCGCCGGAGAAACAAGACAGGTAAAATGCTCGTATGTTTCTAACATAGGCTGAAGCAATATGTTACCGTATCAATGGGAGGCGAGAGGTATGGACAGGGAGAAAGTAAACAAACCACCAACCCCAATACAGCGATGCTAGGGGACGATATGGGAGGGAGCGAATCCTCAACCAACAGGGAGAAGTCCCTGAACTCGGAGAAAACGCCATCTAGCGTCACCCGCACGAGTAGAGCAAGGCTGGAGAGGAGGAGGGGGGAAGGAGGGGGAGAGTAGGCTACCAGGAAGGAACAGGAGACGGGGAGAAGCATCACCCGCTCAACTGCATCCATACCTCCCAGACGATGAATCTTGGAAGGGTGGAATGCTGGAAGCAACACAACCCGAAGCCCGACTCTACCTAGGCGAAGCCTAATATGGTCCTAACCTAAGTATAGGCTAGGAAAAAGGGAGGAGTGCAGAAGGGAGGAGGAAGCAACAGGGAGAGAAATTTTGTGCTGAGAACCAACCAGGATCGAGAATGGCGGGCAAGGGGGCGACTAGCCTAGAGGAAACACATCCAAGAACTCGATTCCCCCAAAATGGAGGAAGAGGACTAAGGGGCTCACTCTGCCGACTGAAAAACGATCCCGGAGGAAACAGCAACAAAACTCCCTCAACCTGAACTCCTCACCCAGGGCAAGGGGATGGATGCAAACAGCCTACTCCACAAAATAAATCAATAAAAACTAAAATGTGCTCAACAGAGAGCGTAGCCTACCCGGGGGAAGCGGTTAGATCTGAGGCTGCCGCCAGCACCAGAGGTAAACAAACAACAAAATAATAAATAAAATTAAAACTAAAAAGAGAGCACCATCTTCAAGTATAAAATAATTAGCCTAGTGAGACCAAAAATAACAGGAACCCAACCTGGGGTGGGGGAACCTGGACGGGGCATCACCCTCACCAAGGCCCGTAGGCCAATGAAATAATTCAAAAGGGGGAGCCACCGCAAGGAACCACCAGGAAGGGGACCAAAGGGGCAAATTTTATCTATAACGACGAGGAGACAACTCCAACTGAAAAGAACAGAAGGAGTCGCCTCGCGGTCGACATGGCTGGCAGGGGACGCCGTGGCGCGACATAATAAGATCTCAATATTTATGAAAATACGAGACCTTAACAGCCAAAATTCAGAACAAAACCCCACAAGAAGATGGTACTTAACTTAGAAATGGTAAAGCTGCTCGATGCCATCTCAGAAAGCAGAAAAATCCAAAATAATGGAGACGAGCACACAAAAGAAACAGAGATTTCACGTGCTAGAAAATGGAATGAAGTAGGTGGCGCTGGTGTCGCCGTCCTGGCGGGTGTTTGGTGTGGGAGCTGTAACGGCTCACCGCTCTGTTCGGGGTTTTGACAGGAGAGATCTTTCGAGTAGGTTTCCGTGGTAGTGGTATTTCACTCACCCCTCCTTATACCGACGTCTTCCTAGAAGACGATTTCGACTGGGGTAGTAACCCCAGCTTTCCTGAAAGCTCTTTTCTCTGGTATATCTAGCATTGTTATACCTAGAAATTCGTGCTGTAATGGAATTTCACCGCTGACACGGGACTGGACTCAGAAAAAGTATATAAAAAGTAATAAGTTTCGGAAAAAAAGTTATCCAAAGCCTTATATTTCTGCCCTTATGAATTATGAAAAATATTAGTATTTATGAAATATTTGTAATGTAATATGAAAACCCGTAATGTAGCAGTAAAAGTTACTGAAAAATATGAACAATACCCATCAAGTTATGCAGTAAAATGCCATGAAATTGAAATATATATCATCAATGTATGCCAACACATTTTCGACTCAATGAAAAGCTCTGTCTCTCTCTCTCTCTCTCTCTCTCTCTCTCTCTCTCTCTCTCTCTCTCTCTCTCTCTTTCTCTCTCTCTCTCTCATAAAAGACTGTCAAGTGAATAATGTAAATGTAAAACAAAGTTTACTTGAAATAAAAAGTTATAAATTATTACCCGTAAAATGCAATGAAAATGAAACACCCATAAATGTAAAAAAAGTATATAAAAAGTAATACTCAGGAAAAAAAGTTATCAACAAGTCCTTATATTTCTGCCCTTATCCCATTAATGAAAAATATTAGTATTTATGAAAGACCCGGGTAAATGAAAACCCTAATGTAAAGTAAAAGTTATTGAAAGTGAACAATACCCATCAAGTTATTTAGGTAAAATGCCATGAAATTGAAATATGGGAAGTCAATGTATGCCAACACATTTCTCGACTCAATGAAAAGCTATCCATCTCTCTCTCTCTCTCTCTCTCTCTCTCTCTCTCTCTCTCTCTCTCTCTCTCTCTCTCTCTCTCTCTCTCTCTCTCTCTCTCATAAAAAAGACTGTCAAGTGAATAATATACCCATAAAAGAAAAAGTGAATTTGCAGGTAAATAAAAAACAAAGTTTACTTGAAATAAAAAAGTTATGATAACATGTATTTTACTCTCTCTTTCTCTCTCTCTCTCTCTCTCTCTCTCAGAAGATCTCTCTCTCTTCTCTCTCTCTCTCTCTCTCTCTCTCTCTCTCTAGGGTCTAAATTCATTGTAAAGCGAAAAAGCATGGAAACATATTAATTGAAAATGACGCCACATGTTGGGCACCAGGTTGCTGACCAACACCCTCCGTCTTTCCTCAATGTTCTTTGTGTTAGCACATACGTGGCAGGTCCTCTGGCTCAGTTTTCCCTTTTGGGTTTAGGGAAGGCGGTCCAAGAAGTGGGTCTGGCACCATTGTCTGGGTGCCATTTTGAGGCGTTTCTGGTTGCTCGACAAATTTTCCTTGGCTGTTCTCTGAATTGGCCATATTTTCGTCAAGAGCTGTTTTTACACGTTGAGTGAAAAGTTAGCGCAGAGAAATTGACTGTTTTGTATATGGAATTTGTACAGGTTATACGCCATTCAGCATACAAACGCGTCTATGATGTGGAATAGGGCTTTCTTGTACCACTTCATTGTTCTCCGAGTGCATGCCACGTATCCAATTTGCATATCAGATTTATCTACAAGACGCATGTTTTTCACGTAGTCCACAATCACATCTGGTTTGTAAATGGTTTCCACGTGTTCTGTAGTCCTGTTTCCCAGTGGATATCATTTGCCCAGTGTGAATCCCCGACAACAGATTGAATTCCTTTCGGTCCTTCCATTTCACAAGGAGATGATGAGCTTTCTTTTGAAAACAGCCTCACCTCGTTTGATACCCTTTGGGAATTTGGGCATTCCTTTTCTATTGTCTCTGACCGTCCCAACCAACCCGGTGTTGTTGTCGTGGAGATAAGTACTTAGCCCGGGCTGGTGTAGTAGTTATCAGTATACAGGATATGGCCTGCATTCCAATAGGGATCCATTAGCGTCTTCAACAACGGCCCTGAATGCCCCAAGGATCATTAGCTGGGATGTCTCGTCTGTCCCTGTATAAATGACAATGTCAAGAACATATCCCGTTTACAGTCACAAATAACATATATTTTTATCCCAAAACGATGTCTTTTTGTTCTTATGTATTGCTTGAATATCAGTCTACCCTTGAATAACACTAAACTTTCATCCACAACAAGTTTTTGGAAGGATAAAAATATTTTTGAATCTTTCCCTTACCATTTCCAAGACATCTCTTATTTTCCACAGTCTATCATTACTATTTCTATCCCTCATCTCATTGTCTATGAAATGCAAGAACCGATATATATCCTGATATCTGTCACGTGGCATGAATTTTCCATATATCGGGCGTATATATGTATGCATCTGTTGCCCAGTAATCCCCTCATACGATGCTTGATGTATGAGGCATTAAAAACGTGAGAGCCAGGAACACTATCATTTCTTGAGACAAACATCCACCCATTTCTTCATCTTGATGTACCAGGAGGCCTGTCACGTGTGAGGAGCGAGTGATAAACGATTGGTTTCATCGACCATGACTTGCACTATATCATCGTCGATGAATTTCCTAAAAATAATCGGATTCTTCACTCATATTAGGGTGAGGTCAAAATCTAGCGTCACTCCTGCTGAACCACCAAAAACATAATCATGAGGAACGAAATTCGCCCATCAGTCCAACCGTCATCTTCTGTAGCCGCAGCCGACCCATGTGTTAGAACACCACGGCCGCTTCCCCTTCCCCGATGAATTGAATTAGAGGAAGAGGATCCCCACCCTCCCCGTTGCCTGCGGCGTGGTGAACGGACCCTCTGCCTCGGAGAATGTCTTCTTCATCATCAATTATTTCAGCTTGATAAGCATCACTATCATCACTACTACTATCAGTTTCTTGCTGACGATATGTAGGATCATTCAGTTCCTCATCACCACTTTCATCAGCCCATCCCAAGCCTTCGAGAACGTCGTTTCGTAATCAGACTTCGCTCCCATAGCTATCACTATCAAAAGAATTCTTCCAACAATTTCAAAGTTTCACTGATTTCTTTGGTTGTTAGGGACCTCTTTTACTACTAATTTTTTTCTTACTAGTAGAAGGATCAAATAACAAAAGTATCACTATCATCCGACAAAACGTTTGCACACCAAGAAATAAGTGCTTGGTTAAGGTCAGAAGAAAATGATTTGACCCTCCATGGCCAATGCTTAGGGACTACTGATCGCTCTCATTCAGCTCTCAGAGGTGGTGTATGGTGATCTATGGGTTGCCAATTTGTCAAAAATACTCTAGAGGTGTGGGCAGCAGAAAAATTGCGCCAATTCCATTCAAAACATTTATGCGATTGAAATCTTTCAGGAAAGATACCTGGACTCCGCCACAGAGTTAATTTAAATCTTTCAGGAAAGATACCGGACTGTGGGGGTTAAGGGATGTGTTTATAAACAATCATTCACCTCCTTTCCCAATTAGCACTAGAAGATTGTTTGAATTGCTAAATATAAATATACAATTACCTTTAATATTAAAATTACCTCCTTGGACAATGAATAAAACAAGAATTTGTACACATTTAAAATATTTATCAAAAAGTCATTCATGTACTGCAGAATATAGATAACATACAATAGAACGTATAATCCGAAAAGGTCCACATTACGCAATATACACCGACGGATCTAAGTCACATTACTGAGTGGGATATGCTGCAGTATCCCCAAGCAAAACGTATCAGTTCTCTCTACCAGATAATGCCTCAGTATTTACAGCTGAGCTATGTGCATTAGCATCAGCCATAGAAGTAGTTAGAGAAGCCTCATGTAGTAAGTTTGTGATTTATAGTGACTCCAGAAGCGCTATAGAAGCCATTCAAAGCTGTAATCAAAAAAATAATTTTGTACAACATATTAAGTTTTCACTTCATAAATTGTATATTAAGGGAAAAAATATTGAAATATGTTGGATCCCTGCCCATGTGGGGATTAAGGGAAATGGAGAGGTTGATAAAGCAGCTAAAGAAGCAGTCCACATGACAAGAGTAAATGTAGACATCCCTATTAGTGACTATATAAGATATATAAAAACAATCATTGTAAGTAAATGGCAAAATATATGGAACGAGAAACCTGAAAATAATAAATTATAACAGATAAAATCCAGTGTTGGAAAATGGAGTTCGTCATATCACAGAGAGAGAGAGAAGTAATTCTGGCACGTCTTCAAATAAGGCATACTCGTTTGACGCATGGACACTTAATGAACAGTCCATGTGGCCCTCCTCCCATATGCCCAGATTGCAAAGTGTTGATAACAGTTAAGCATGTACTGTGTGAATGTCCAAAATATAACCTGCAGCGATTATCAAATTTTGGAAATAAACCAATAAAAGAAATTTTGTCAGAATCTTAAACATTTTCAGTAATACCCATTTTAATGTTCTTGAGAAGCTGTGAGTTAATTGATAAAATATAAAAGAATCAATCAACCAGTATAATTGGTTTTAAAACAAGTAAATTTTAAGATTTTACTTAATTTTTGAATTTTAATATACCTTTTTAGTGAGTATATATGGAAACATGGGTATAAATGTATTTATTGTTTGAGTGTGTACCAGCATGAAAGCGTATGCCTTTTTGGAGCTTTTAGTTTAATTTTCATTCAATCTTCATTAACGAGTGATTTATTTGGTCCCAGTGCTAGGCTCCTGGCCTAGACCTGTCATTTCATCTTAATTCTTCGGGCCAGCCCTATGAGAGCTGATAGTCAGCTCAGTGGTCTGGTTAAACTTTTTTTTAATATTAATAACTCCCTCAGGTTGGTGTTCGTACCACTTGTTACTACAAGCTAGCTGGTGTTTCTTGCATAGGCTCCAGTGGAGGGCTTTTGCTACTGAAGCATGCCTCTTTTTGTACTGGTTCTATGCAAGCGCCGGACATTTGCTTGCTATGTGGTTTATGGTCTCGTCTTTCATATTGCACTTCCTGCATATGGATGAGATGTTATTTCCATATATTGTGTTGTGGACATACCTGGTCCTTAGGGCCTGATCTTGTGCCGCTGTTAGGATTCCTTCTGTTTCCTTCTTGAGTTCTCCCCTCTGTAGCCATTGCCATGTTTCATTGCTGGCCAGTTCTTTTATCTGTCTCGTGTACTGTCCGTGCATTGGTTTGTTGTGCCATTCCCCTGTTCTGTTTTTCATTCTTCCCTCTGTATATTCCAGATGAATGCCATAAAGCTATAATAATTCCTATCCACAAACCTGGAAAGGATCCCAGTAACGTAAATAATTGCAGACCAATTGCTTTAACAAGCTGCTTATGCAAATTGTTATAGAAGATGGTAAATGCTCGACTAACATGGCACATTCGAGAAAATAAAATTTTAACTCCTACTCAGTTTGGGTCATAGTGTAACAGATCTACATTAGATTCTCTCTGTAACTTAGAAGACCATATACGTAGAGGTTTTGAACGAAAACAAATTACTGTAGCTGTCTTTTGAAAAAGCATATAATACTACATGGAGGTATGCTATATTAAAAAGTTGACAAAACAACATCATCCGTGGACATTTACCTAGGTTTATATAGAACTTTTTGACAAAGCACAATTTTCAGGTGAGAATTGATGATGTTCTGTCTAGAACGTTTCCACTTGAAAATGGTGTTCCACAGGGAAGCGTTCTTAGTGACACACTGTTTACTTTAGCAATTAATGATATCAGTAAAAATCTACCTATTGGTATCAAAAGTAACCTGTATATGGATGATTTTGCCATATATTATTCAGCATCCCGAGTAAAACATGCAGAATGAATCATTAATAAAAGCATAGTAAAAAGAGATGGATGGGCCTATCTGTAGGCTTTAAATTTTCCATAGATAAAACTCAAGCAATCATGTTTTATAAAAATAAAAAGTGGAAAAAATGTGAATAAATAGATTTAAAAATCAGAAACCATAGTATACCAATTGGCCAAACAGCAAAATTTTTGGGATTAGTATTTGATACCCACTTGAACTGGAGAGCCCACATTACATATGTAAAATCTAAAAGTAAAAGAGCATTAAATCTAATTAGAAAACTATCGAAGACTACTTGGGGAGCTGATAGACATACCCTTATTGTACTGTATAAAGCAACAGTTCTGTCCATCATTGATTATGGAAGGAAAGTATATGGCTCAGCATCGGACGCAGTGCTGAAAATGTTAGACCCTGTTCACAATGAAGGCCATAGAATATGCTGAGGAGCCTTTAGATCATTACCAAAATCATCGTTACAAGTTGAATGTGGTGAACTGCCTTTGTCTCTCCATAGAGAGCTAATAACAATGAAAAGTGCTTTAAGAATTCAAACTAGTGATTCTCCAACCAAAAAATTATTTGAATTAAGAGATGTACTGTATTTATAAATAACCATCCACCACCTTTCCCAATCAGAGCTAGAAGATTGTTTGAGTTGCTGAATATAAATATACAGGTGTCTTTAATAATAAAATCACCTCCTCCCTGGACAATGAATAAAATAAGAATTTGCACACACCTCAAGTATTTATCAAAAAGTAAATCATATAATCCAGAATACCATAGACAACATACAATAGAGCATATAAGCCGAAAAGGTCCACATTATGCAATATATACGGATGGATCTAACTCAGAACACGGAGTGGGATATGCTGCAGTGACCCAAGACAAACGTACCAGTTCTCTCTTCCTAATAATGCCTCCGTATTTACAGCAGAATTGTATGGAATCGCATCAGCTATAAAGATAATTAAAGAATCATCATTCAATAATTTTGTGATTTTTAGTGACTCAAGAAGCGCTATAGAAGCTATTCAAAGTTACAAATCAAAAATAATATAGTACAACAAATTAGATTATATCTCCGTAACTTATATAATAATGAAAAAATTGTAGAAATATGTTGGAGGGATCAAAGGAAATGAAGATGAAGACAAAGCAGTTAAAGCAGCAACTCACATGACAAGATCAAAAGTGAATATCCCTGTTACTGATTATGTAACACACATAAAAATGGGTATCATAAATAAATGGCAATATATATGGGATAAAGAACCTGAAAGTAATAAATTGAAAGAAATAAAACCTAATTTTAAAAGATGGAGTTCATCATATGAGAGAGAGAGACACGCACAAGTAATTTTAACACGTCTCAGAATAGGCCATACTCGTCTGACACATGAGCACTTAATGAGCAACCCACATGGCCCGGCTCCTGAGTGCTCAGAGTGCAGGGTAATGATAAGTCAGACATGTGTTATGTGAGTGTCCAAAGTATGACCAACAACGAATGAGAACTTTTGGAAATAGATCAATGAAAGAAATTTTGTCAATCTCTTACATTTTCAATCGTTCCAATTTTGATGTTCTTGAGGAACTGTAATTTAATTAGTGAAATATAAAAATAAGTAAGTAATAAAGCACGAAAACCCTTTTAACATTTGTTGAATTTAAAAAAAAAGGCAAAATTTTAAAATGTTGCTTAATTTATATTCAGAATTTTAATATACCTTTTTAGTATGTATGTAAGGAAGTCTGAGTAAATGTATTTATTGTATGTATGTGTTTCAGTATTAGAAGATGAGCCTGTATGCAGTTTTTAATTTCATTTTAATTCATTCATCATTGTACCGAATGATCTATTAGGCCCTAGCGGTTGGCATCAGGCCTCGACCTAATATTTTAATCTAATCCTTTGGGCCAGCCCTATGAGAGCTGAAAGTCAGCTCAGTGGTCTGGTTAAACTACATTAATAATAATAATAATAATTTCCTCTGTATATTTCTGGGCCTTTGTCTACTTTAATCATTCCTTCTTCCCATGTGCTCATTATTATTATAATTATTATTTTTATTATTATTATTATTATTATTAATTTATTATTATGTTGCCCATTGGGTGGTTAAATAAAATAGTTACAAATGATAATGAAAATCTCTCTCTCTCTCTCTCTCTCTCTCTCTCTCTCTCTCTCTCTCTCTCTCTCTCAAAAATTTCTAATCTCTCTCTCTCTCTCTCTCTCTCTCTCCATATATTTTAATGAAAAAATATAGTAATTAGTGAATACACAGTGTTGCTCTATGAAAAAAAGCTAATTAGTGATAATTTTAGAGATAGGGCCCAAAGAAAAATACACAAATTAGTGAAATTTCCCCCGCAGACAGGTGAATGATGTGTTCCACAAAAATCCTCAACAGAATGAAATGCGGAAATGTGAAACACATAAAAACAGGAGGGGGGGGGCACTGTACTGTATTTTTATATAATTTTTGTGGCTAAATGCATTTTTTTCATGACAAACTATTAAAATAGTCAGTTATAAGCATTTGCAGCATTTTTAGAGGGGCTCTTTGGTTTTTGAACGATTAAAATAGGGCAGTTATAAGCATTTTTAGAGGGGTGTCAAGTATTTGCAGATTTCAGCAGTGTGTGGGGGTTGTAGTACCTGTCCCCCGTGAACCCTGGGTGTCCACTGTATTGTGGATTTTATCAGTCAGGGCAATAATGCGCCTCACAGTTTTGGTGCTCTAGTAGCATGCATCTAGTGCAAATTTGTGCATTTTGCCACAATGCTACATTCCTGTGCATGCATGTCTATTGCTTAACCATATGCCTATGGCCAGGGGTGTCATTAAGGGGGCTGGGGGGAAACTGCCCCCCAAGACTCAAGTTGTCCCCCCCCCCCATCCTCAACTTGCCCCCTCTCACCCCCAAGCCCCAAGAAGTAACAGCAGCTGGTTTTCCATTATTTTTACGGTAATTCAAATGTGTCATCACATTAAGTTATATCTATCTATCTGTCTATTGTACGTGCTTCAAAAAGCACATAAAATAGCTCAAAATCAAAAAACCCCAGCTGATTAGGCTCGCCGCTCACCAAGTGGTATATGCCCCACAAAAATCTGAAATGGCTCTCCTGCCTATGGCTTGTGCACCTGTTGCATGCACGCCTGACTTGTGCACCTATGGCAAACATGCCTATCGTGTGCACGCCATGGGTTGTGCGTGTATCGTGTGTGCTTCTATGGTTTCTGTGCCTCTTGCATGTGTGCCTATAGCTTGTGTGCCTATTGCGTGCACGCCCATGGCTTGTGCACCATCACGTGTGCGTCTATGGCTTGTGTGTGCGCCTTTATTTTGTGCTCATACACGTGCACTATTCCCTGTACACTTATCATTTGTGTGCTTTTCACTTGCACATCTACCGATTGCTTATCACTTGTGTGCTTTTCTCTTGCACATCTATCGATTGCATTATTGCGTGTGCTCCTATTACCTGTGCACGTGTCTCCTGCTCGACTATTGCCTACCTATAGAGAATCTCTGCATGTGCTGTTGTTCCAGCTTCCATTTAATAGGCAGGTGGTTGCTGTTAGTAGTCTCAACATTCTGTTTTGGGGATTTCGACTCCTAGGCCACGAGTTCGAATCTCTGACCGACCAATGAAGAATAAGAGGAATTTATTTATGGTGATAAAATTTATGTCTCGCTATAATGTGGTTGGGATTCCACAATAAGCTGTAGGTCCCATTGCTAGGTAACCAGTTGGTTCTTAGCCACGTAAAATAAATCTAATCCTTCGGGCCAGCTCTAGGAGAGCTGTTAGTCAGCTCAGTGGTCTGGTTAAACTAAGGTATAATTAGCTTTTTTCTATCAGCAAACGGTTACTGTTTCGTTTTTTCCAATCTCCCCCTGGTTTAGGAATGTTCTTGTTATTGCAAGATTTTCCTGATCAGAATTTAGAACATTCAGTTGAGTCAACAGGTTTCCAACCAAATCAGTCTTCCTTTTGAGCCGGAGCAGGTGTGTTTGTCGGCAATGATGCAGGAGGAGTTTTAAGCCTTGGTGGAAGCTTTTTAGGCATTAGTTTGGTGCAATTGGCTGCTACTCTTCCACCATTGAGTGTGGTGGTCTTTGCCCCGGTCTCGCTGGCATATTTTCAGTAGCTAAGACTTATCCTACCTTTTCCATGGTGGGAGGGCAGTTGCTTGTGCTTCTGTTGATTGATTCATGGTTCAGCATTCGCGGCTTCACGTATTCACGGAATTTTCTGTGGAGCTTATCTCCAAATTATTGGCGGAAGATTTGCCAATTTGAGGATTTTTTCTTTGAGCAATGTTCATTAATTATTTTATTTTCGTGTTATTTTCATGACTAAATACAGTTTTGAAGATAAAGTGATTTATAATTTTCAAACACTGTATTAATATTAATTTAGGAAAAACATGTTTTTAATTAATATTAATGTAAACAGGAAAATATCAATTAAATGGATCTTTGAATGCATATTTAAATATTTCTTAACTAAGAGAGAGAGAGAGAAATTTATGTAAACCGGTTTTCTCCCCCCTCTCTCCCCCCTCCGTATAAGAGGGAATCCCATAGAAGGGACACTCTTTATAGTGAACCATATAGGAGGGACCTCCTTACAGTGAACCCTCCCATAGGAAGGACCTTACAGTGAACCCTCCCATAGGAAGGACCTTACAGTGAACCCTCCCGTAGGAAGGACTTTACAGTGAACCCTCCCATAGGAAGGACCTTATAGTGAACCCTCCAGGTGGCTACAGCTCCCTAAACCTGGTTTCTCACCTTGTACAGCTATGCTGCTCAGAAATATTGAAAGATTAAAGTAATACTGAAATATAAAAATATTGCTATAAAGTGTTTTAGGATGATAGTTTAAAGTATATTTGGTGTTTGAACTATTAAAATAGGTAGTTATAAGCATTTTTAGAGGGGGTGTCAAGTATTTGTGGATTTTAGTTATTCCTGGTGGTTGTGGTCCCTATCCCCTGTGAATACCAGGGGGTGGGGTGACTGTGTAAGTGGTTACAGTTTTTTTAAGAGGTTAATTGCTTTCTGTAAGGAGAGGTTAATGTATGATTTTGTGCAAATAGAACCTTCATATGAGCTGTATTTCATTAGGTGGTTTGGATATGTTCAAGGCTTTAATGCAGTTCATGTAAAGGGAGCCTTTCCTAAGATTTTTTTTTTTTTGCCCCCATATCTTGGAGAAAGAGAACTACTTTGTAATCTAGGGGTCTCTTTTCAAATATGGGGGTAGCACTGGGGAAGAACTAGTCCCTGCACAGGTTTTTGATTTTGGAGTTAACAATATTCTCACTGTTCAGAGTTTTCTTACAGAGAAAGTTTTGCCTTTATTTGTAGGATTTATTACCACTGATTGCTTCTAAGAGGTTTTCAGTCCTTATAGGAGTTTATTTTGTAGCGAAGCAGAGGCCTTCTTATCAAGGTCATATGATTGGGGAAGTTTTTTGACCAGGCAAGAATCAGGCTTGGGTTCTTTCCTGTTACCTGAACATGGGTCAACAGATGGTCTCAGACCTGATTCGATGTTAGTTGAAACACGAGTGGGAAGAAGGATCCAGTGCTTAAGACGCCTCAGTGTAGGTCTGGGGCACGATCATGGGAGATGTAGAATTTTGGGAGTTTAACCAGTATTGGAGAAGGTCTGTTATACTTATAATCTCAATTTTTAGCAATCAGAGGGACTTCAAGCAGTGTGTATGTAGAGTAGAGCACAAGTATTAGTGTTATCAGAAAAACCATCTTCCCTTCTTTAAGTATATATACTTATATATATATATATACTGTATATATATATATATATATATATATATATATATATATATATATATATATATATATATATATATATGTATATATATATAAAAAACTTATATATATATATATATTTCTGAGTCCAGTCCCGTGTCAGCCGGTGAAATTCCATTACAGCACGAATTTCTAGGTATAACCTTGCTAGATATACCAGAGAAAAAGAGCTTTCAGGAAAGCTGGGGTTACTACCCCCAGTCGAGCGTCTTCTTGGAAGGCGTCGGTATAAGAAGGGTGAGTGAATTACCACTACCACGGAAACCTACTCGAAAGATCGCTCCTTATCAAAATCCCGGAACAGAGCGGTGAGTCGTTACAGCCCCCCACCAAACACCCGCCAGGACAGCGACACCAGCGCCACCTACCTCATTCCATTTTCTAGCACGTGAATCTTCGGATTGTTTTGTGTGTGCTCTCCATTATTTGGATTTTCTACTGCTTCAACGATGGCATCGAGCAGCTTTACTATTTCCAAGTTAAGTACCATCTTCTTGTGGGGTTTTGTTCTATTTTTTGGCTGTTATAGTCTCGTATTTTCATAAATATCGAGATCTTATTGTGTCGCCACGGCGTCCCCAGCCAGCCATGTCGACCGCGAGGCGTCTCCTTCTGTTATTTTCAGTTGGAGTCGTCTCCTCGTCGTTATAGATTATTTCCCCCTTTGGTTCCCTTCCTGGTGGTTCCTTGCGGTGGCTCCCAGCGTATGAATTACGATCATTGGCCTACTGGCCTTGGTGGGAGTGATGCCCCGTCCAGGTACCCCACCCCAGGCTGGGTTCCTTTTGTTTTGGTCTTACTAGGCTAATTAATTTTATTGAAGATGGTGCTCTCTTGTAGTTTTATTTTTATTTGTTTTGTTCAGTGGTTTACCTCGGTGTTGGCGGCAGCCTCAGATCTAACCGCTTCCCCGTGGTAGGCTACGCTCTCTGTTGAGCACATTTTAGTTTTTAGTTTTTTGTTTTTATGAGTGATTGGTTATGTTTTGGAGTAGGCTAGCTTCCTTCCCTTGGCCCTGGGTGAGGAGTTCAGGTTGAGGGAATTTTGTTGCTGTTTTCCTCCGGGATCGTTTTTCGGTGGGCAGAGTGAGCCCCTGGGTTCTCTTCCTCCAATTGGGGGGAATCGAGCTCCTTGGATGTGTTTCCTCTAGGCTAGTCGCCCCCTTGCCTGCCATTTTCGATCCCGGCTGGTTCTCGGCTCAAATTTCTCTCCCAGTTTCTTCCTCGGTCCCTTTTACTCTTCTCGTCTAGCCTATACTTAGGCTAGGTCCATATTAGCGCCGCCTAACTAGGAGTCGGGCTTCGGGTTGGTTGCTTCCAGTCATTTCGCCCCTCTAAGATTCATGGTCTGGGAGGTACGATGCAGTTGAGCGGGTGAGCTTCTCCCGTCTCCTGTTCCCTTCTGGTGCCTACTCCTTACCTCCCCCCCCCCCCCTCCTCCTTTCCAGCCTTGTTTTGCTCGTGCGGGTGACGCTAGATGGCGTTTTCTCCGAGTTCGGGACTTCTTTTGTTGGTTGAGGGATTCGCTCCCTCCCATATTGTCCCTAAGCATCGCTGTATTGGAGTTGGTGGTTTGTTTACTCGAATGCCTGAAAGTCACTGTTCACTCTCCGTCGGTTTTACGTTGATACGGTATATATTAATTGCTTCACCCTATGTTATGAACATATGAGCAGTTACCCATCTCGTTCTCCGGCGGGGAGTAAGGGTGGAAGGTTTTTTCATTATAGGGAACGGATCCCTCAAGTCCTCTTGTGTTCTTACCATCACTTATTACTGTTTTTATTTATAATTTTTGGATAAGTCAGTTATCTACAGGAGTACTCTCCTTTATTCATTATATATAAATAGTGAGTCCGGCCTATACCAGGGGTCTCCGCCGTTATTTTACTGGCAACCCTTATGGTTAGTTCCTGGTCTCTCTCCCATTCATTCCCCGGAGTACTCCGGGGTCTGAAATCCTACCGTCCTCTCTGAGTGATTTAGAGCTTATTGGCACAGTTTATGTTAGGGAGTTCTTCTCCGCCGGAGTATTCCGGTTGCAGTTGAATTTCCCGGCCTTGCCAGCTTTATTTTGCTTAGGGTGGGAGGTTCATGTACTTTTCTTCTTACAGACTGTTCGCTGTGAGGAGCCGGGGTGCACCGCCTCTCTCCAACAACCCTACGGTCACGTAGTTTGTCGGACCCACGCTGGTTGTGCGGTCCGCCTTGATGACCTGATTGTGTGGCACCCTGATGGTTGTGAGATCTGTTTTGCTCTCTGTACAACTGTCCAGGACGAGTTGGTAAGTGACAGTCTCTACATCATTCTCATATTGTATATTATACATTGCTATGAGGCTCCCGGAATGGTTTTCGTCCTTAGCTAATTGTTGGTTTTTTACAGGCGGACGAAAATTCCAAGAAGTCTGCCTTGGAATCCCTCCGGGCCTGGGTGGCTGGGTTTGGAAGAAAGCGTTCCCGTCGGGAAGCCCCACGTCCTCGACGCTAGGTTGAGGGACTTACTCTACCCGGCGCGCACGGGTGGCGGCCGCAGTGCCTGAGGATCTGGCCACCCCATCATCCAGCAGATCCGGGATGAGACCCAGCCACCCCAAGCGGATGTACTCTACGTGGAGGTTTCGAGGACGCCGCCGCTATTAATCTCGACCTGGAACCGGATGAATGTAGAGCAGGACCAGGTGGTAAGTGGTGAGGTAGGTGAGGTTGTTAGGGCGGGCCCCCCATTATTTGACTCCCCTGCTTCATCTGTCTCTTCATTTTCAGGTTTTGTGAAGTCTTCCTCCTTGGGTGATAGAGCTCCATCTGCTATCCCCAAGTTGAAGTTGAAGACTTCATGGAAGGCGAAGGGCTTCAAGTCCTCGTCTTCCAAGAAGGCACTGCCCTTCCCCCCGTCGAAGGCTAAGGTCTCAGGACCTGTAGCCTCCGGGAGCAAGTCTGGTTCCTCCAGCAAAGGCGCGAGTAAGAGGGCTGCAAAACCTAGCCCTCCTCGCCAACCTGCTTTCGATGCAGAGGCCTTTGCCAACCAATTGTATAAGCGTTTTACGGAGGACCTGGACTCGAGATTTAGCAAAATCTCAGAGAAGCTTGCCAGTCATGATAATATACTGGCGGGAATGGCTCATCCACCCCCAGCCGAACCACAGTATGTTATCCCCGACACTGCGGACCTCCCCGCCGTTTGATGTCGGTAACCCTTGGCGGTTCGCTCTCCGGGCCATCCAACATGATGGCAAGTTAACTCTTGATGGTCTTGGCACGAGGCGGTTGGAGGAACTGGAGTTCTTCCCCCGATCTCCTGCCCCCTTATCCAGGCTTCGTGAGGCTCACGGAGGAAGCCTGGATTCGGTCGGACAAGGTTCCTAGGGAGACTGTCATCGTCCCCTAGGGACCAAGCTCAGTCGGCTCTCCTGCGCACTCTGACGGAGTGGCAGGCAGATAACACGAAGTTGACTCCTTTCAAGGGGAACTTCACCATGTTTCGCCCTGGGAGACAACCTTCCCACTCCTTGCTTGACAAAGTCGCTCTGGCTACGGCCCGAGCGTGCTTTGAGGGTATTCGGTACCTCAGCTGAGGGAGACAGACCCTACTTCCCTGGTATTCCCAGGAAGTAATGAGTTCTGGACAGACGCCCGTCCACTTTCACGGTCGGGAAGCTGGACCCTCTCTGCGCCTCCACGCATTTAGTGAGCAGCTCCCCAAGCTGCCGGAAACTCTTTGAAAGCGGAGTTTGATGCTCGGGTTAAGTTAGCCCGGTCGTTGAACTCCGTGATGCCTCACTGAAGCCACGGCCGTCTCCTGCTCGGACGAGCCCTTCTTTCAGGTCTTGGCTAAGTCCTTGCTGGCAGGCTTCCAGTCTGACTTATCTGAGTTTATTTTGGCCAGACTGGAATGTAGGAAGTTCATCTTCGCCGATGCAACTATCCGTCACGAGCCTAACAAGCTCGTGAAAAGCTCGATTTGGGACCTAACCTCTTCCTGAAGAGGAGGTCACAAGTGTTATGGCTGAGGCTACACGGGCCAACCAAAGTCTTCGTTCTCGCTGGGGTATTTCAGCTACAAGCGTAAGACCCCAGAATCGGCCGGCCCCCAATCGAGAGGAGGTAAGCGTTTCAGGAGGCATAAGAGGACTCACCACCAGGCGGTAGTCCAAGCCGCCCCGGTCTCGGCAGTGGCACAGCCTTCCACTTCTAAGGCCCACCCTCAACAGTACGTGCTGGTCCAACCAGCTGCACCCTCATATGTGGCCTCACCAGCATATAACCCCACATATGAAGGCCGTGGTTATTTTCACGGCCTTAATAGGTTGCAAGGGGAGGAAGAGGTAGGGCCCCTCATAGAGGAAAACCCAATACCACCCCAAGAGGAAGACCTGGACGTGGTAGGGGAATAAACCCGCCCCCTCCCACTGAGAGAACACAGGTAGGCGGTCGCCTGTTTTGGTTCAGGGACCAATGGACCTTCAGCCCTTGGGCACACAGCATTGTGTCCAAAGGCCTAGGATGGAGCTGGATCAAAACCCTCCTCCTCTAACCAGGTTTTACCAGCCACCCACTGCAGTCCTAAAGGATTATGTGACAGAATTGCTCAACAAACGAGCAATAAAGAAAGTAAGGCACCTAAAGTTTCAAGGCAGGTTATTCACTGTTCCCAAAAAGACTCCGATCAACAAAGAGTGATCCTGGATCTGTCGGCGTCTAAATCGCTACATAAAATGCGACAAATTTCGCATGCTTACGGTAGCTCAGGTACGGACTCTACTTCGCGTGGAGCCGTCCCACCACCTCTATCGATCTTTCAGACGCTTACTATCACGTCCCGGTTGCGCGGAACTTCTCTCAGTTCCTCGGTTTCAGACTCGGGAATCAGGCCTACTCCTTCAGGGTCATGCCCTTCGGTCTGAACATCGCGCCCAGGATATTCACAAAGCTGGCGGACACGGTAGTACAGCAACTCCGGTCTCAAGGGATATCCCTAGCAGCATATTTGGACGACTGGATTATTTGGGCACCAACAGTTCGGGTGTCAAAAAGCCACGTCCATAGTCATCAGTTTCCTGGAGTCGCTGGGTTTCCAACTGAACAGAGAAAAGTCCCGCCTGACTCCGGACTTCCGGTTTCAGTGGTTGGGTCTCAACTGGGATCTGTCATCTCACACGCTGTCCCTTCCGCCTCCCAAGAGGAAAGAGATAGCATCTCTCACCAGGAGATTTCTCAAAAATCCATCAGCATCCCGCCGGTCCCAAGAAAGGGTCCTTGGCTCTCTTCAGTTTGCCTCAGTGACAAACCTGCTGTTAAAAGCGAAGTTAAAAGACATAAACAGAGTGTGGCGGAGTCGAGCCAATGTCAAGCTCAGAGACAAGGTCTCCTCTATCCCTCAAATCTTAAAGACAAGGTTGCGGCCGTGGGCCTCGGTCAAAGGCTTGTCCAACACAGTTCCGCTTCAATTTCCCCCTCCGGCACTAGTAGTTCACACAGACGCTTCCTTAAGCGGCTGGGGGGGATATTCTCCAAAACAAAAAGTACAAGGAACGTGGTCCACAATGTTTCAGCAGTTCCATATAAACACCCTGGAAGCTATGGCGGTATTTCTAACTCTGAAGAAAATCCGCCCCCCCAACCGGATTCATATCAGGTTGGTATTGGACAGCGCAGTGGTAGTTCATTGCATCAACAGGGGCGGCTCCAAATCAGGCCGAGTAAACCAAGTAATGGTTGCTATCTTCTCCCCTAGCGAACAAGCACGGCTGGCACCTGTCAGCCACCCACCTAGCGGGTACAGGAACGTGGTGGCGGATTCCCTGTCCAGGAATGCTCCGTTGGAGACGGAGTGGTCTCTGGACGTGGAATCTTTCAAGTGGATTTGCCGCCGGGTTCCGGGCCTCCAAGTGGATCTGTTCGCAACGGAGAGCAACTTCAAGCTCCCCTGTTATGTGGCCCCCAACCTGGACCCTCAGGCGTTCGCCATAGACGCAATGACAGTAGATTGGAACAGTTGGGAGAAGATTTATCTTTTCCCCCCAATAAACTTACTGCTGAAAGTTTTACACAAACTCAGGACATTCAAAGGTCAATTAGCCCTAGTAGCTCCCTATTGGCCGAAGAGCAATTGGTTCCCTCTTCTTCAGGAACTGGGACTACGGAGTCTTGGATCCCCAAGCCCATTCTGACTCAGACAGTACAAACCAAGACTGTGTCAGCTTCCTCAAGAATTCAGAATGCCCTAGTTTTATGGACTTTGTAAAGTTCGCAGCTCAAAAAGGAGCGAACATTGACCCCGTCAACACTCTGTTTTTAGAATCAGATAAAAGAGATTCTACTATTAGACAGTATGACTCAGCAGTCAAAAAAAATTAGCCTCCTTTCTAAAAGCATCTGAAGCCAAAATCATGACAGCTAATTTAGGAGTTTCCTTCTTTAGATCATTGTTTGAGAAAGGCCTAGCTCCGGCCACTATTACCACAATCAAGTCAGCATTAAAGAAAGTATTTCTTTACGGCTTTAAAATCGACCTTACAGATTCCTACTTTTCATCTATCCCCAGAGCATGCGCTCGTCTGAGACCAGTATCACGCCCACAGTCGGTTCGTGGTTTCTCAATGACGTCCTTAAGTTAGCATCAGAGCTGGATAACTTTCATTGCTCTTATCAGGATCTGTTAAGGAAGACCTTATTTTTGATTAGCTTGGCTTCAGGTGCTAGAATCTCAGAGCTGTCGGCTCTCACTAGAGGTGATAATTATGTGAACTTCCTCCCGTCTGGAGAGGTCCTCCTTTCCCCTGATCCGAGATTTTTAGCTAAGAACGAAGACCCACAGGACAGGTGGTCCCCTTGGAAGGTGGTGCCCCTTCCTCAAGACCAGTCTTTATGTCCAGTTTATACACTTAAATCTTACCTTTCAAGAACTCCACAGAGTAAGTCAGGTCCTCTTTTTATCAGGGGAGAAAGGTGGTACTCTTTCACTAAATGCTATAAGGCAACAAATTTTATATTTTATTAAACAGGCCAACCCGGATTCAGTCCCTAAGGTTCATGATATTCGAGCAGTTGCTACTTCCATTAATTACTTTCATAATATGGACTTTTCGGAGTTATCTAAATTTACGGGTTGGAAATCACCTCTAGTGTTTAAACGCCACTATTTAAAAACGCTGAAGCCCTGAAATTTTTCTACAATAGCTGTGGGAAGTGTCATCTCCCCACCTTAATTAATCATATCCTTGTCCTTTCCTTTCCCCCCCGCCCGCCTGCCTCATTTACTTTTCTGCTTATTCTCCTGGTTGATTATACCTCACTGCCTGGCTCCTCATATAGTTGTTTCTTGTACCTGTTAATGGAAAAAGCGTAATCTGATATGCCATTATTGCTCCTTTGTGGGGTACTGGACAGTTTTTATTTGGCTCCATGTACCCCAGATAATTGTATATATTAATGTTAATTGATTTTGTCTCTTACGTGTTTAGCCTAAGTTTACGTGTATAGTATTAAGGTTATATTTAGAGTTATTTTGTACACATTTCATGTTTCACCTTGCTTTAAGTAATTTTAAGGTTTTTTGGGGCTTTTTTCTCCGGCGTGCCGGGGATCGGCCCTTGTTTCATAGTATTAAGTTTTTCAATGTGCCTTAGATTTAATATAACTTAGTTTTAGAGTTCTTGCTACACGAAAGAGATTGCTTAATTAAAATTATTTTGGTAAAACTTTTGCCTTTTCTTCAGATTACCCTTTATTTCTTTTTCCTGGTTGTTGCAGCCTTGGCATGATTCTCTATCACGATTTCACCGGCTGACACGGGACTGGACTCAGAAAAGGGATTTTGACAGAGGAAAAATCTATTTCTGAGGAAGGTCCCGTGTCACCCGGTGACCCTCCCTGTATCACCTAGTACTCTCCCCCTCCCTCTTGCACATGCCAAGTCTGGGGTTAGTGCTAGCATGGAATGAGGTAGGTGGCGCTGGTGTCGCCGTCCTGGCGGGTGTTTGGTGTGGGGGCTGTAACGGCTCACCGCTCTGTTCCGGGATTTTGATAAGGAGCGATCTTTGAGTAGGTTTCCGTGGTAGTGGTAATTCACTCACCCTTCTTATACCGACGCCTTCAAGAAGAGGCTCGACTGGGGGTAGTAACCCCAGCTTTCCTGAAAGCTCTTTTTCTCTGGTATATCTAGCAAGGTTATACCTAGAAATTGTGCTGTAATGGAATTTCACCGGGTGACACGGGACCTTCCTCAGAAATAGATTTTCCTCTGTCAAAATCCCTTATATATATATATATATATATATATATATATATATATATATATATATATATATATACAGTATATAAATACTTATGACATTAAATATTTTTGATCCAGGTAGATGTTGATGCCATTATTGTTTATTCCTTTTATTCAGAATAGGAAAGACCAATTTTTGGACAGCAGCAGAGAAGATTGTGGCTTTCCTTGGATTTTTCAGAATAGGAATAGTGTGCTAATGGTCCAGCTGAACAAGAATATTATTCTGCCTGCAGAATGGCTCTGAATTTTCAAGTATGTCAGTTTCTGTAAGAACTAACTAATAAATCTGAATGTAGGCATAGCCTATTCGTGACTTGGAACAGAAAATTACCAATATTTAACTCCCACTTACAGCTCTTCTGGCTGATTTGGCTGGCCTTTTCAGTAATATTAGTTGGTTATGAACCCTGACATATCTCATTTTGTGATTGAAGGAGAGATACTTATCAAGTTTGAAGGATCCAAGGAATATAGGATGTTCCTAGTAGTACCTTGGTGGCTTAGGAGGATTGATTTTGGGTTCTATTGCCTCTTTAGTATGTTTCCCTAGAATTCATTCTTAAGACAGTTCTTCAAAAACTTCCACGTGCTGAAGTTTTTTTAAGTTTCCATATGATTCCGATGTTCATGTTGACACCATAACCATCTTGTGCTATAGTGAGGTTTCTCTGGTGTGGACTGAGTATCTGTCCTCAAGTTTGTAAGAGGTTCAACTAGTAATGTCTCTCTTCTGGAATTGTGCTGGAGGTATTTCCTGAACGTGCACTTCTGTAGGCAACTTCATTAAGTTCTTGGTTTCCTAGTTATACTAAATGCTGTCAGTTCCAGCTACTATATCAGAGATTTTAAGTCTTTGTCTTCTGATGTTTTAGGTAATGCTATACTAGACATTGTTTACAACTTGGACCACAGGAGGTCTTTAGGTCAGGAGTAATTAAGGTGCCTGGTACACCGTGGCTTTTTGGGAACCTTGATGTGTTTAGTTTTTGCCTGCAAAGCTGTTTGAGTCATTAGTAGAAATCTCTTGAAGCAATTGAACCCTCCCTTGGTAGCCCTATCACAAAGTGTTTCGGAATGCTGGCTTTTGCATTTGAAGATACTAGTCTTTTGGTCCTGACCTAGGTTGAGAGCAAAAATATATATTTTGAGGCTTTTTCCTTCTCAGGGTTGTTAAATGCAGACTGGACCTTATTTAAAGATAATGAGTTTGACTCTTTTATGCCGTATAGGGCAATTAGAGTGTACTTAGATAGCGTAAGCCTGTTTGAGATGGTATTAATCACTTGATGTTTGGGGAGGAGCAAACACTTACATCTAAATGCTCTGCCCCTTTTCTCGTTATTTGGTCAAATTAACATAAATAACCTCATCCTGAGTTATTACCTTACTGAGATAAGTAATTGCAATGGAAGAGACTCAACATCCATAGGTTGGCTGTAGACAGTAGGTTATGGGCATCCCCTGTTATGGACCTGTTTGAGACTAAGGGGAGTCGTCTTTTTGCCAATTTTTTGTTCACCAGTGGAAGGTCCTCTGGCTTGGACAGGGACACCAAGCTGTTGTCTGGTTAGGTCTAGACTGTAATGTCTTTCCAACTCTTGTTTGGTTTCAGGAAATCATCAGTGTATTAGGGCAACTTTGTAAGTTGTCCCTTGGCGTTGATTATCCCCGGGGACCAGGGAAGACTGTTTCCAATTTCCTTTGGTGGTGGACACAAGCAGCTGGGAGATGAAATGTTTCATCACAATCCCACAAGCTATGGATGACTGCGTGGTATGGTCTGTGGTTCTGGTGACCTCAAGGCAAGATCTTGCAGTAATACCATTATCAGTCAGTGCTGGGAGAGAAGCTACTAATCGATTCTGCCAACACCAGTGGTCAGGATGTAAATCATGGTCCCACATTAAGGGGTTTTTTCCAGCACTGATACCTTTTTAAACAACATGGGTAGGTTTCTGTTTCTCAAGCATGAAGAAATTTCTTGGTAGCAGCCTTTAAGGCTAAAAGGCTATGTTGGCTTTGGCTGTAGGCTTGTATGAGGACAAAGACGTCTAGGTGTTTTTCAAGGTGTTAAAGTGAAGTTTCCCAGGTCTCTGCTATGTACTTTACCTTGGAATCTGTATATTGGTCTTCAGTTCATTATTTTGTCAACTTTTGAACCGTTCAGAACAGGCTCCATGTAAAGAAGTTTCTATGGAAACTTGACAGTAGCCTTAGACACAGCTGAGAGTGAGAGAGCCACAATCTTAGTCAGATAAGATAGGCTTTGCTAAAGACAAGACACTTGGGCTAGCCCCTTACGTACAACAGTATCTTTCCTAGCCTGGAGTCACTAGGGCTTGAGGAACTCGATCCCTTGGGTGTCCAGTACTGTCTGTAAGGATTTTGGAATTGCACTAAAAGGATTAAACCTGATGTAAAGGTTCTGTGTTTAGTGATTTGGTAAGGACTTTCATGCTAATTTCTATCCTAATGGAAGGTAAGCCACTGGACATGCTAGTAATGGCTACAACTTTTAAATTTGAAAAACTTATCCTTGAATAGATATTGAAGTCACTCAGTGTCTTCCAGTCAGCTTCAAGGCATGGTCATGATGTAGGCAGTGTGCAGGGCTTAGCTGCAAAGAGCCTTGGCCTTTACTAGGTAACTGTAATCATTAATTTATTCATTGCAAGTGCTGCTCTTTTAACTGCTTAAATCAAACAATCAAGATCCCTTGTGAACAGATTTCCAGGAGACACTCCTGGACTCCTATCTCATTTGCCTTAGTAACTCCTTACTTACCAAATACACTACCTAGGTCATTAACGTACTCTGAAATCATGTAGCTCAGCTCTCCTTTCTTGTTCTCCTCTCCAAAGCCAGCCAGCCACTGGTTTATATTCGTAGAAATCATTTTTTTTTTTTTTTTTTTTTTTTTTTTTTTTTGTACTGGGAGTAGAAACAACTTGTATCACAATGTTTTCTCCTGCCACAATCGGTTTTGCTTATACATTCCCTGGGCCAGTAACAGGTATTCTCATTCACCCTTCCATTCAGTCTCTCAGACACTACAAGCACCACTCCTTTCCTTGCCTGACATCTCTCAGTCTCCCCAGGTATAGTCACACTGTTCTTACCAGTCTTTCAGTATTGCCGCACTAAATAATATAACATCCACATTCTTCATGTGTACAAAGCAAGTCATTGTACTTCCTACACACAATTTAGAAACCTGTCAATGGTCAGTATTTTTCTTGACTGCAGTAACAGTACTAGTTAATGGTATAACAAACCCACTGTCTCAAACTATTTTGTAGTTTTTATATTAAGCAGATTGATGATAATGCTATATTTATTTTCATCCATGTGTGGGATTGAAAATGTGTCTGCTGATTGCTCCCCTGCCTAATGTTTGTGTTTAACCAAGTGATTTATTTTTGCATATTAGTCTTGAAAGATCATTACATCCAGAGTTTGAAAGTTGTATCATAAAAGCTGAGTGACATGCTTGTTAAATAACTCGTTATGTCAATGCATTTTAGGGATGTAAGGTAATATTTGAATCACGGCATTGAATATCTTTTTGTTTCTAATACTTACAGATGAAATAATGACTGATGTTATGTGAGACTGGTTGTACTGCACTATTATGTAGGCTGTCAAGGTATTATAAAAGTTTTGTATTTTGTTTTCATTGGTTTTAATTACATTGTTTACTTTATATTTAGCAATAAATTTCATTTCAGTGCTCATGAAAGGTAATGTTGGTAGTCCAGGACACCAACAGAATCATCTTTCTGTCCCTCAGCAGCCAAGAAGTATACCTCCTCCAGCTGTACCCAACCTTAGTGTACCTCCACCAAACTTGGTCACACCATCTCAGCCCCCTCCTAATATGGCTCAGATAAATAGTCAGGGTCCTCCTGGGCATGATGCTGTTATAAAGCTTCTGTTACAAGCCCGGCAGCTTTATCAGCAGCAGCAGCAGCAGCAGCAGCAGCAGCAACAGAAGATCAGACAAATAATAGAACAGGTAATTTATGTGTTAATATTGAATAGATAACTAAAAACAATAGGAAATTGTTTAGAAAAATTCTTATAATTTTGTGATTCTTTCAGGAAAGGCAAAAGCAAAAACCACTTCAGCAACAGCAGCAACTAGACCCAATTAAACAGTTGATGGTGGGCATATCTCACATGAATACATGTCATTCTCCTCAACCTCAAGACCCTTTGTTACGTGATGCCTTGATGAGACCTGATGTACAAAAGTTATTACAGAGTAAGAATAATAGTTTTCGTAGGATAATAGTTTTAGAATTTAAAATCTCATTTGTTCATTATCTCACTTGTTTAGGATTAATTGTTGCATTATTTTGTTTGTGTTTTTGTAACATTAATGAAATATTTTTTAGCATTAAGGACAGTGGATAGTTTTGACTAATGTTGACAAATGGAAAGTAATTGAATACAGAGGTTTATCAGAAAGAGTTATGATGGAATAATAACATGAAATCAAACTGCAAACCTTGTATTTAATTTGCTTGAGACTTCTGGTCACCCATAATGCTAACTTCTGTTAAAACTTCAAAATTATATATGTTTCTGTGTGTGTGAGAGAGAGATAAGAGGGAAAAAGGAGAGGGTGTGTGTATGTGTGTGTGTGCAGTGAGTGAGTGAGTTATGAGAGCTCAGTGAACTAGATCCTTATCTAAGAATGAGTAATATGGGGTTTTGGCCTTCCCTCAAAACTAGCATTTCTCTGTTGACTTATGAGTGAGTGGGTGGGTGATGGTGAGTTGACTGTTAAAGGTTGCAGCAGTAGATGGGACAAGAGAGATATGAGAATAAAAACTCGTGGGATTAGTGGTCTGCCTACATGTTTAATGCCATACCAATTATAATTGATGAAAGTTATATTTGTACCCAAATACTGTAAGGTGAATCAGCCCATTCTCTCAGTCTCATTCAAAACCAGTTTTATGGAGATTCATGACTGCTGTATCCATCAAAGAATATTCCAAACATCGTTAAACAGACAGTATGGCTTATTGTCAAGTTAGGCATTTTAGTAGACATGGACATGCTTCCTAACCTTTCGAAAACAGCTCATCACATTGATTTCATAATGTGTTTTAAGCCTCCATTTTCCTACAGGTCTTAAATCTGAAGTCCAGATGAGCAGTTATGTCAAAAGGGCAGTGAGCCTTTTTTTTTTTTTTTTTTGACTAGAAATGTTTTCCTTGAGATTGATTTTTTAAAACAATAGTAAAATTATATATATATATATATATATATATATATATATATATATATATATATATATATATATATATATATATATATATATATATATATACATACATACATACATACATATATATATATATTATATATATATATATATATATATATATATATATATATATATATATATATATATATATATATATATATATATATATATATATATATATATATATGTTGTCGGACCCCATTTCTTTCCTTCAAGGGCCCACCTCTAAGGTAGCGTGCATCGGGCTGGCGCCGTGGAAGTTATTTGTAGCAGGAACAAGTGGTTCTTTAAAAAACAGTTATTAAATTATAAATTACCGAGGTTTAAAAGGAAAATGATTAATTGTTCCCGTTCTTCTTTATTTGCACTTCTTGTCTTACAGTTCCACCTGTAGTTTCGTAACTGTTTCTTAATGGTTCGAGACTTTACGAATTAATGGTTTCAAGAGACTAAACGAATTAGATTACGGGGACTATTGTTTGAGAGAGTCTTTCTTCACTAACACACTTCTTCTCTTTCTGTCTTTTCTGCTTCCCCTCACTTCAGAATAGTTCTCTCTCTCTCTATCTTCCCACTCTGCTTAGACTCTGCTCTTTTCTACACTGATTCCCCTTTTGACTCTCTCTGACTTTTCTCTCCCTGTCTCTCTCTCTCTCTTTTTTTCTCCCTCCTTTCCTGTATGCCTGTCCTTATATCTCCCATTTTCCCTTGTGTCAACCATGACGTCATATTCTGGGCAGGTCCTGCTTTCCTGAGGCACCTCCTCCACTTGCTTCATTCCAACTTTTGGAGGTGTGTTTTAAGGAATTCCTGTTGATTATTGGGTATTTGCTCCTTGTAGGACATCTCTAGGTCTCTGGCACTGATGGCATTTGATTGGCCAAAACGTGTAGGCTTGACCTGTGGGCGTGGCTTATTTCCTTGGGCTCTCCTTCAAAGTCAAGGGGGGTGAGGGTATTTTCCCACACACTACTAACCATGAGGTTCCTTCGCAGGACCCTCGTGGATTTTGAAGGCACGGCCAGATGCAATTTCTCTTAGCGCCTCGTTAGTGCTGGTGTGTTCTTGAAGATATGGTTGGCGACTTGTTGTGACAGGCTGGGAGATTTATGACTTTATGGTCCTTTCGTACCAACCCAAAATGGAATTAGGATATTTCTACTTCGAAAAAATACGTTTTTCTCTATTCTCTCGATACAGTCTCGGCCATGCTACCTAACTGTCTCCTGACAGTTTTCTAAATAAACAAAACAGTATGGACTATGAGGGCTCCTAACAATATGCACGTTTTGTATGACAAATTCCTTCTATGAATCTGGCTTTAAGTATTAAAACAATCGTAAATGATATATTAAAGAGCAAAGAAACATTAGCAATTATCTGTCCAAGTTACATTTGGATTTACTCAGCCCTCATACCTAGCTGCCTAACAGGTGGATTTTAAATTCTTAAAAGTAATCAATCTGTACAATCATAAGGCAGCAATCTTCATTTCTTGGCCATTCTTCATGGATTTCTTGTTGGGCTTGCTGCTACAAATGAATGATAATGTCCTTACTTGTATCTTGGGTGTATTCAAACATTGTGTAACTAGCATGTGTAACTTACTTGTGTACGTGTTGCTTGACTTTATCAATGCAAGTATAGACTTCTCTTTGCATAGGAAACTTCTACATGTTAAATGACTAACTCGAAAGTATGACTGGCAACTTGGGTCGGGAAAACAAAGTAGTACTTATGAATATTTTGTTACTGGCAAAACAAATCGGTAAGCTTTCGCTATTTAAAGTATCTCTAAGAAACAAAGATCGTAAACGTGTTAGTTCTACGGGAAAATAAGTAATTACTATTTCTACTTCTAGTGTTAGTATAATTCATGCACTCCTTTCAACGTTGACATGTTATGGGTTATGCCAAGACTTCTCCTTGACGAGGTATCCTTAAAGTACTCACAAATCTTACAAACTGTATTTCTCATTTCTTTACCTTTTACTTCTATGATTAGTACGCTGATACAAATATTTGTGATTTGAAAACAAGATTCTCGTTGAAATCATTTATAAACCTGTCTGAAACTTCTACCTCATTCTTCTATTAGTGATAGTGGGTTGCAAATCCCTAAAGATGACTGTTAACCCTTCTGACTTTAATACGTTACATTTCAGAAATTTTACTTTACTTTCTTGCTTCCTAAGTAATTCCCCTCAGTTAAAGAAAAATAAATTTGAAGTTACGGCGCCTTAACCCCAAATTCTTTTGTTACAAGACCGACTAATAAAAGTAAGTATTGCAACATTATAAAAAAATAGTTTCATTACTAAGTCAACCAATGAAGGCAAACTCAGCAACAAAGAAATCAAATACAGGGAATAATAGGATGAATTGATGGATTTGTTCTTATCATTATTACTGAAATGTGACTCTTCTATTTCTTAGGTTATATCTAGTTTTTTCTTCTGAAGTAGCTTCTTCTAATTCTTCAGTCAGTTCTGCCTCTTTCACTTCTTTTGTTCTCTTGACTTTATCTTTATTTATCCAAAATCCTCCTTCTTCTAATGATTCAGCATATGTGGAAGGTATTACTTCATTCACCTTTTTCACTTTCACCTTAGTCTCTTGCACATCTATGACCTTGTATGGCCCTGTGAATTTAGTGGCTAACTTGTAATTAATTCCACTTCTTACTTCTTTCTTGAGGTAAACTTCATCGCCTATCTTGTAATCTACTGGCCTTAATCCTTCTTGATGCCTGTCTATCATATTCTTCTGAGCTTCCTCTAAATTCTTGTGTAATTGCTTATGAATTACCTTGAAATTCCCAATTCTTATTTTCATAATGTCTTCAGAGTAATTAGGCTGTATTGGCTGATTTAGCCACGCATATGGTAATCTGGGTTCATATCCCATTAAAGCCTTTATGGGTGTTGCTTGAGTACTTGTATGATACTTAGCATTTAGTGATTATTGGACTAAAGGTAAATTGACGTCCCAATCAGGATCCTGTCCTACTGTATGCCTTAATGCATCTAGAACTTTTCTGTTATTTCTTTCTGCTAAGCCATTACTAGCTGGATGATACAGTTGTATCGTTACCTTTTCTACCTTGAATGCATCACAAATTTCTTGAACTAATGAGTTATTGAACTCAGTGCCATTATCAGATATAATGAGCTGTGGGGCAGAATACCTACAAAATATCTTATCAAAAAGAGCGATTGCACACTCTTTAGCTCCTTTACTAGTTAATGGTATTAACTCTGTATATCTAGTGAGTGCGTCAATACACACTAATATATTTCTATTCCCCTTACTCGTGGTGTGAAGATTAGTGATTAGATCTATGGCTACTCTCTCGAATGGAGTCTGCGGAATGGGATATTTCCCGAGAGGTACTTCCTTATCTGCTCTTCCCTTGTAACTGTTGCAAGTATTGCAGCTCTTCACGTAATTACTAACATCCTTGTAAATTCCTTTCCAATGAAACGATCTTTTAACTAGTCTAACTGTCTCATCCCTTCCTGGGTGAGCTTTCATGTCATCGTCATGCATTAACTCAATGACTTTATTTCTTAGGCTCCTTGGTACTATTCTTTTATGGAGTACTCCTAGTAATTGATCAAACGGGTTAACTCGTGACACATCCAAACTAATACGTCGTCTATGACGTTTACCGCGTCTATGGGGCATCCAATTCTGTTACTTAGTTCTGCTCGTTCCTTTTGACTAAATTCTCTTTTATTTTCTACAAAATTGAAGATCTCCTTTAAATCTTCATCACTTTTTTGTTCACTTATGAAATTTTGTCTGGAAAGTTCTTCTGTGTAATGCATGGTAAATACATTGCTTCTGAATTCGGCCTGTTCTGCTTCGTGACCTATCAAGTTCATGCTACCACTTTGGTTACTATGCCTTGATAAGGCGTCTGCCACTTTATTGGCCTTCCCTGGAACATATTTCAACTCTATGTCATAGTCTTGGGCTGTCATAAACCAACGAGCTCTACGTCCGGAAAAATTCGGATTCTTAAGCATTTCTACTGCGGTGGAATGATCAGTGAATACAGTTATCTTGTACCCGAATATGATATACCTGAAGTGTTTTAAAGCATCTATTATGGCTAAAGACTCTAGGTCTGTTACTGAGTAGTTTACTTCTGTGGGCTTTAGCTTTCTACTGTAATATGCTATAGCGTTATATTTGTTATCATGTCTTTGCATTAAGCATGCTCCTATACCAGTGTGACTTGCATCTGTAGCTAAAAAGAATTCTTTACTGAAATCTGGGAAACTAAGTACGGGAGAATGAGTTAACCTTTCCTTTAGTTCATCAAATGCTTCTTGTTGCCTTGTTTTCCATACGAATGACACGTGTTCCTTTAATAACTCCGTCAGCGGAGCGGATATTGTTGCAAAATTCTTTATGTACTTGCGGTAAAAACCTGCTAATCCCAAAAATGACTTCACATCCTTTTTACATTGAGGTGTAGGATACTCTTTGATTGACTTAATCTTTAAGTCGTTTACTTCCACACCCTTTTCACTTAGTGTGTGTCCCAGGTAGTCTATTTTCCTTCTGAGGAAATTGCACTTCTTTAACTTCAATTTAAGATTCGCCTTCCTCAGTCTCTTTAGTACTTCTCTTACCAGTTTTATGTGTTCTTCAATTGTAGCTGTTGCTATTATCAAATCATCTATATAGCAATGTACATCCTTGCCTAATAAATCACCTAAAATCTTATCCATTAATCTCACAAAGGTTACTGGGCTTGACTTCAGACCAAAAGGCATTCTCACATATTGATATCTACCGTTGCTTGTACTAAAGGCAGTTAATGGTTTACTTTCCTCGTCCAAAGGAATTTGTAAAAATCCTTGCAACAAATCTATTGTGGTAAAGTATTTCTTGGATCCGATCGTTGTGATAAGATCTCTCATAGACGGCATTGGATAAGGATCATTTTCGGTTATCTTGTTTAACCCTCTGAAATCTACCACTACTCTTAGGTTTTATCCTTTTTTGGAACTAGCAAAAGTGGGAAAGACCATGGAGATTTTGATGGTTCTATTATTCCTTGCCTATCCATTTTTTGTACTTCTCTTTCAATGATCTCCTTCTGGGAATGGGCTACTCTATAGGCTGGTATGTAGATTGGCTTTGTGTTTTGTGGAATGTCTATTCTATGCGTTATTTCACCTGTGTTACCTAGTGTATTGCCCTTCAAAGCGACTATGTCTTGGTATTCACTTAGCAAATCTATGAGTTTCTCTCTAGCACAATCTTCTTTAATATCTTTCAAGTGAGATCCTATCTTAGCTCTTCTCAGCTTTATGTCCTGGGTTAAATGTTCATTTTCTTTATTGATTGGTGCTACCGTTTCCTTCTCTACAACTTGAATGGGAATGCTGTATACCTCTGCTAAACCTAATTCTGTTCCCTGTGTTAGCCTAACCTTTCCTCCTCTGTTATTCATAACCTGCAAAGCTATTTTACCCAGCCTGACTTCATGTAGACTAGGAGAGTAATGTACCCCCTTTACTTGTGCTTCTTCAGTGAGCGTGAGAATTTCCTTCCCTTCAAAAATTGGATTTACTGTACATTCTATCCATGTGCTCTCTCTAGGTTTAAATCTTAACTCCCTGTCTAATTTCAAGTAAGTTTCTTGGTTGGATTCTAAGTGAGTATTTATCTGTTGAGAGCTTGTGCTGTATACTGAATAACTTCCCTCTGTCGTGTCTTTCTTTAGAATACTTCTCAATGAGGAGTGCTCTCGAGTCGGGATTCTTCCTGTTAATTTACATAGAGGTATTCTAGAAATTTCATGACCCCTTCTAATCACTAATTGCTCTCTAGGTGCATACATTATATATATATATATATATATATATATATATATATATATATATATATATATATATATATATATATATATATATATATATATATATATATATATAAATATCATACATACATACATACATACATACATACATACATACATACATATATGATATATATATATATATATATATATATATATACATACATATATATATATATATATATATATATATATATATATATATATATATATATATATATATATATATATATATATAATGTATATATATATATATATATATATATGTGTGTGTGTGTGTGTGTGTGTATATATGTATATATATATATATATATATATATATATATATATATATATATATATATATATATATATATATATATATATATATATATATATATATATAACTATAAGAAGGCCCATAAAACACTATTTAAACATTGAAACCATATATTTCGGGCACTAGCTTCTGTGCCCCTGTTCACTGGTAGAATATGGACAGGTGGAAAGTTACAATGGTATATATACAAAAACATAAAGGTGTGGCCCTAGGCCTCCGATGTTATGGAGGTGGCGTTTCTTAAGGAGGAGGAGAATGACCAAATTCCCTAGTGGTTTTGGCCTCATTAGCTCCCGTTTGGCGATGGATCTGGCGGTCATTACCGTTTCTTGGGTCATCTTCTTCAGGAGGGGTTTGAAGATTAAGGTGTCGATGTCATCCGATTTCCAATGTCCTCCTGACAGGTTCATATTGTTGGTTTGATTGATGATAGCAGATTCCAGCATCCTTCTTTTGTACGGACAGCTACTTTTGAAAACCAACTCCGCCCCACTCCAGTTAATGACATGCCCTGTATTTCTGATATGTAGGAAAATTCCCAAACTCTCCGAAGCGTATCATACTGATCTTTTGTGCTCTGTTATTTTTTGCGAGAGCGATCTACCTGTCTCGCTTACGTAGATGTCCTGACAATTACTACACAGTATCTTGTAAACTTTGAGGAGGTCTTCCAGGATTGGGAGAGACGCATGCAGAAGTGTGTAGCTGCGAGAGGCAATTATTTTGAAGGAGATAAAGTTGTGTAAGCTTATGAAAATAAATAGTCTCTCTCCTGACATTCTCTCATTACTTATCAAACATACCTTGTGTGTGTATATATATATATATATAATATATATATATATATATATATATATATATATATATATATATATATATATATATATATATATATATATATATATATATATAATATATATATATATAGTATATATATATTGTCTAAAAGACAATGCTCTCCTAGTGTTTGAATAGCGAAGACAAAAGATTGCACCTGCTGTCACGCTAATTACTAAAACTTGCTCTATACCATGTAGATTACACACATGCTCTATGTACACTAGGGCATTGTTATTTATTAATGTTTCATTAATATTTTCTTGTGTTGAATAAGCTTTCTTAATGAGTTTTGCGGGACTGAGTTTCAGAATGTAGTTCTGAATATTAAATATTCTGCTCCAGGAAAGCACAGCATAGACCTACTTTTTCACACTGTTGTGGTACAATGGGTTTAGGTCAGGCACACTGTTCATTTATACATTGTTTCTGACACTAAACTTCAGTAGAGTTCCTGGTGGGGCAATCAGTATTGTTATTTAGTGATTATTGGTACTACAACACTAGATCAGGTAGTCCATGGCTTGGTGACTAGTGCACCTGTGGTGGGTAATCTTTGATCTCATAGTTCATCTACCTGAAGAGTGATGGGCTTCAACAAAACAAAGCACTTAGCAACATAAATGAATGAATGAACCTTATCTCAGTCAGCACTTAGTTTTTTTTTTTAAACTGCATAGATGATATGAAACAGCACGAGAAAAGACCCGCATCTGACTCTGTCACGCAAGATCTGTGATGAGCATTTAGTCTCCGATAATCTGATTGCACCCGTTTTCCAGATTTTAGTAGTTCTTAGATTTGATCAAACAGTGTTAATTTTCATATTCATTATTAAAAAAAGGTTTTGAAAACTCTTGTAGATACAAATGAAAGTTTTTTTATTATGTTTTCATGGTATAGGTTCTACCATTTGCTTGGTGCAATATTTTAGTTTAGTCATATGTCTGGCAGAAGTGTAACACATTTCTTTTCAAATAATTTTGCCTCTTGTTTTTTATTGTTTTGTTCGACATGATGTTATTTCAGTTTTATTCTGGGAAAACCATTTTAATATGACATACAAAACTAATGAAAATGAAAATAATAATTTCCAATATTTTGGTAATCACATAATCAACTTAAAATGACTATTGAAAAAAATTATCTAAAAATGAAAAAAATCCCATAGGGTGGGTCTGCCCGGACCCAACTTGCACCAGATATGGTTAAGGTATATTTTTGTTTAAAATATCAAATTAAGCAGTGAAATGGTAAAACAGGCAGTTATAAACAGGGTACAAGGTATTTAGCATTTGTAAGCATTTTTAGAGGGGATGTTCGCATTTCCGTGGATTTTGCATTTCCTTGGTAGGTTCTGGAACCTATTCCCATGTAAAAATTGAGAGACTTGCATATATATATATATATATATATATATATATATATATATATATATATATATATATATATATATATATATATATATATATATATATATATATATATATATATATATATATATATATATATATATATATATTAAGACCCATGGTTTTCCGCTGAAGTGTCTATGGGGTCAGGACTTACCATGCCATCTGCACTTTTTTCGAAAAATATCTGCACTTTTTCTGTCTGCCCTCGAATCTTAAAATCCACTGAGGCTAGAGGGCTGTAAATTGGTATGTTGATCATCCACCCTCCAACCGAGTTCTTCATTGGACGGGTGGGTACCCTTCTCAGCTAGCACTGCTGGCCCTGCATTCGATTCTCCGACCAGCTAATGAAGAATTAGAGGAATTTATTTCTGGTGATAGAATTCAGTTCTCACTATGATGTGGTTCCAATTCCACAATAAGCTGTAGGTCCCGTTGCTAGGTAACCAGTTATTTCTTAGCTACATAAAATAAATCTAATCCTTTGGGCCAGCCCTAGGCGAGCTGTTAATCAGCTCAGTGGTCTGGTTAAACTAAGGTATACTTAACTTTTTTTTCACCCTCCAACCATCAAACATACCAAATTACAGCCCTCTAGCCTCAGTAGTGTTTATTTTATTTAATTTTAAAGTTAGCCATAATTGTGCTTCTAGCAGCAATATAGGATAGGCCACCACCAGCCTGTGGTTAAAGTTTCATGGACTGCAGCTCATACAGCATTATACCAAGACCACCAAAAGATATATCTGTTTTCGGTGGCCTTGATTATATGATGCACAGAAAACTCGATTGCTCCAAAGAAACTTTGGCGCATTTTTTTGTTTTGCATTGTGCTTGATGTGTTTCATTACAAGTTACAAAGTTAAGTATACCTTAGTTTAACCAGACCACTTGAGCTGATTAACAGCTCTCCTAGGGCTGGCCCAAAGGATTAGATTTATTTTACATGTCTAAGAACCAATTGGTTACCTAGCAAGAGGACCCCCCCTCAATATGAGACCACCTTGACGTGGTGAGGGGACTCTTGAACCCCAGGAATTTGTTTCTGGGTTTGAGTCCAAGAGTCTCATATGCCATCGTATATTGTTTTGGATTAGATTTGTGGAAATTTCCACTTTTGATAAAATTTGGTGGACCTGATAAATAGGAAAAGATATCATAGCTGGGACTGGGTTTATATCCGAAGCTAAATAGTGAGAACTGTGGTAGGACCATCAACTACCCGATAGTGTTTGGACCTGAGAGATATCTTTAGGGCTGGACCACGGATTCCAGGGGGGTCTGGTTCTAGGGATAGGACTCTCGGCATTCTATCCGGTTTGCCCATAACATGATTAGGGTGGGGATGATTGTATTCTTGAAATACTCTCAGTCCTAGCAAGCAGGTTTGGCTTACACTTGGGCCACTCTAATCATGTTGTGCCATTCCCTATGGGGTAGGGTAGGGACGCTGACATTTGGGAGTCGGTTCTCACTTGTGCCATTGGCGGAAGAATAAACCCCATGAAAGGCTGATGATATCTTTTTAAGGTTTTCAGGTTTATTTACTTTTATATAAAATTTTTTTCTCAATTTTACTTGTCTTAATGCAAAGTTGTATTAACGATTTAAGTACCCTGGACCCTTTGATGGTAGCGATTCGCACAGTTAACGACTGCAGGAACCTCCTCTGACCTCTCTGGAAAATCAGAAAAAAATATGAACATAATTACACTGGAGCCCTATGCTCCAATGAAAACAAGCCAAAAAAAAAACAAATATCTTGACCTAACATTGACCCACTTGACTCCTCTTTGGGAGTGGAAGTTGGTCAAGATTCCTAACATTAGAAACGGAGAAAAAATATCGCCATTGAAATTAGAAAACTTCTTATTGAATCGACATTCAACTACTGAATTGTCATTCAGACAAGTAAAAGAACAGATGTGGTTGATAGAAACCACTACAAGAAATCAATGGGAAAACTACTTAAATATAAAAAATATTGATAATGTTAAAGTACATATTAAAAAACATGACAATATGAACAGTGTCCAGGGTACCATAGTACTCCCTGATAATGATGAACCAATAGAAAAGAATATATTGCTAGATTCCCTCAAAAAAAGGTACAACAATATACAAGACTCGAAATTTACAACATAGCTAGTAGACGGAGTAATGAAAAATACTAAGAATAGCAAAGATAAAATTTGAAGGCCATGAATTACCCTTAAAAATAAAAATCTTAGGCCAAAGCAGAGAACTGAGACCGTATGTCCCTAAACCACTACAGTGCCAAAACTGTAGTATGTATGGACATACAAGGAAAAATTGCCATAATACATCTGTATGTGCCAACTGTGGATCTGATAAACATACCACACAGTGGAAGTGTGGTGAACCAAAATGTGTGAATTGTGGACAAAATCACCATGCAAGATCTAAGGAGTGTATGTATTACATATACAATATGGAATTGAAATTACTTCAGGAAAGGACAGGAATGCCTATAAAAGAGGCCAAATTAGAATTAAAGGTTAGGGGAATGCATGATCCCGCTAAGAAACGAACTTTTTCTGCAGTAGTAAGATCAAACAAAGAAACAAAAGTGGAAATAAATAAGAATAACAAAACCCTGATAGATCAGTCTCAAAGAAAAATAACCACTTTGCAAGAAGAAACCAATATAGCAAAGGACCAAGAAATGTATACAAATCTTTGCTCAAATTCATTTGAGATTTTAAGAGAAATAGAATCACTAGAAGACAATACAAGCACCACAGGAATATTAAAAGATAGTTCTGATAAATTAGAAACTAAAGAAAAAAAAGAGACCTTTAGAGAGAACTCCACCCAAGACCAACAAAAAACCAACTGTTATTAGAGATACAGTCATACTTCGAACTTACACGAGGTTAGGTTCCAGAACATCTTTATGCAGGGTGAATTTTCGGCGTAAGTTTGGCATGGTCTCTAAAAATGCTAATAAATGCTTATTTCTAAAGTTTAAACACTAAATATGCTCCCAAATTATTAAGTTAACTTTTAAATGGAATTAAAGTTACTGTAATTTCATTTAAAAGTTAGCTTAATACATTGCCCTTAAAAAAGAGAAATAAATGGTTTACATAAAAATTGAGAGTTGTAAGAGAATTTCTCTCTCTCTCCCCTTCCAACCGATCTATTTTTAGAATCATCTCAACCTCTTTTTAGCAACTTTTTTATTCTGCGTCTCTTTCTCTTTGTTCTGAAATGCTTTTTCATGAACAAACAATGTTTTATATTTTGACTATTATGTCTCTATGTTTTAGAACGTATTTGCAACACTAGTGCATTTAAACTTCGTAGATGATACAGGTCAAATTAGATCAATTTAAACTATCTACTGTACAGGTAAAGATGTACAGAGAATTAATAAGTTGTAAAAATGTGTGAGCGCTAACTATGAGAGAGAGAGAGAGAGAGAGAGAGAGAGAGATTATTTATCAGTTATTACGGAGACTGAGAGAATAACACGAGAGAGAGAGAGAGAGAATAACACGAGAGAGAGAGAGATTGTCCTTACTTGAAATGTCAAGTTATATTATTTATGAATTACAGTATTACGGAGAGAGAGAGAGAGTTAGCTTAATACATTACCCTTAAAAAAAAAAAATAAATGGTTGACTTAAGAATATAGTGTGTGACTCTCTCCCCCATTCCACCAATCTATTTTTAGAAGTCTTCTCAACCCCGTTTTTACAAACTTTTTTTATTCTGTCACTTTCTCTTTGTTCTGAAATGCTCTATGTCTCTGTGTTTTAGAACTGCGCATTTACAGTTTGTAAACGGTACAGGTAAAATTAGATCAATTCAAAATTATCTACTGTACAGTTAAAGACATACAGAGAAACAGTGCTGTAATACATAGGCTGGCTAACTTCGAAAGAGAGAGAGAGAGAGAGATAACAGTTGTCCTTACTTAAGATGGTGAAATTTTGTATGAATTATTACGGACACACACACACACACACAGAGAGAGAGAGAGAGAGAGAATTACAAGAAAAATTTGACCACTGATTAGCAACACACTCATTCTTGTCATGTTAAATGACATGTCTGACAGCTTTTGCCTTCCACCTTCTTACAAAAGATGAGGGAAGAATTTGTTTGTTGAAGATAATACAAATTTTGTATTAGTTTTTTATTATTATTATTATTATTATTATTATTATTATTATTATTATTATTTAATTTTATTAATCTTATTAATATTTGAAAATTAGTACGTATTATTACTTAAAAGTTTATTTATCATACAAATAAACATACCTGTTTACATGTACCATAAAAATTCATCTCGCTAAAAGAAAGAAAGAGAGAGAGAGAGAGAGAAATTATTACTTTTAATAATATTTAATGTTATAAAAGCTTGAAAACTTATAAATTACATAAAAAATTAAACAAACACTTTTGCTGGGTTTCGCAGTGTACGGAAATGTTCGTGTGTCTGTGAAAAACTCGTGTATGACCATTAGTTAGGTTCCAATAAAAAATTCGTGTGTCTGTGAATTCGTGCAACTCGAATCGCGCAAGTTCGAGGTATTACTGTACATCCATTAAAATAAAGGCTGGAGACCCCAAGAAAGAACATAAACCAAATAATAAGAAAATACCTTTGTCTCCTAAAGTAATGATAAAACCAATAGAAACAGATACCCAGAACACCAAAGAAATAGTAGAGGAACAAACCATTGACAAAAATGATTATGTGATGGGAGAAGAGATTACCCCATCACCAACAATAGGTGCAGCAAGAGTAAATGAAAAAACGACACACGAAAACACATGTGGATGTAATGAATGCTTCATTGAACTGTGCTACAAAAATGAAAGCATAACAAAAGACAGTTTAACAAACACTATATGAAATTTTATAAGTTACAGAAATAAAGAAACTACTAGTTTGGACACTCACGAAAAGGGCTGTATGTGCATTGGACACATAATGTCCTATAAAGAAAAACAAATAAACATTGTAAATAGGATTTTAGAAAAAATGCAGATTGATGATCCACAAAAAGAAGATAAAAATTTAACACACTAACGTTATACTTTCAATAATTATATTATTCAATGGAACGTAAATGGTCTACAGAGCAGATTACATTTGGGAGAAATACAACGATTATTAAAGGAATATGAGCCAATGATAATATGTTTACAACATGTCAACAAAACAATATAAAAAATAGGTAAATATACCTTAGTATCTACATCTAGAGAAGAAGAAGGAAATTTAGGTACTGCTATATATGTACATAACAAAGTATGTTATGACAGAGTAGCTGTAAATTTTAATGACTTGCAAATATCAAGTATTAAAATACGGATAAAAAATTATAATTACTTAATTTATAACTTATATAACCAACCTAATAAAAGTTATGACATTGATAAACTTAAAGGTTTACTTAACAATGCCAAGGAACCTACATTAATAGTAGGTGATTTTAATGCTCACAACCCAATATGGGACTGTCATTGTACAAACTCAAATAGAACAGGTAGTAAAATAGAAGAGTTCATGGATTCAAACGACATGTGCTGTATAAATGATGATGAAATTAGTACATATTTTTCAAAAGCACATGGAACATTTTCCTCAGTAGACTTAACTTTATGTACAACAAGCATAGTTGACAGATTGGATTGGAATACAGTTGATGACTTGTACACCAGTGATCATTTCCCAATATTAATTTCCTTATTGCAAAATAATCCTGCAAAACATGTCCCTCACTATGACATTTATAAAGCAGATTGGGAGCGATATGAAATGCACACTAGAAATATCCCACAATTTGAATATTTAAAAGACCATAATGAAACTGATAAATTTCTTGTTGATTTCATTAAAAATGCTGCTGATAAAGCAATACCAAAGTCAAAACCCCATCCAACAAAACACAAAGTTCCCTGGTGGTCTGATGAGTTAACAGAATTAATAAATATGAAACACTCAATTGGGAGACGATTAGATAATTTGAATAGAAAGTTCAATAAAATGAATAAAAAATTACCGATATTAGAAAGAACTTTACAAAAAATGACTGTATTATTACTAGAAATTGATACATTAAAACCTGTATACAACAAAATATCTGCAAAATTTAAAAAAGAAGTAATTCAAGGAAGAATCATTTCATGGAGGAAATACGTATCAGATCTCTCTAATAATACTCCCATACAAAAAATATGGGAAAAATTCAGGAAAATAAATGGTACCCATGTCAAACCACCTAGACATGCCATATTAACGATATATATTAAAATAGAAAATTTAGTTTGTCAGAGATGGAGTATGGTCTCTCGAACAGCAATAAATCTGCTCCTGGAGGTGACAATATTTGTTTTGAGATGATCAGCCACTTAGCACCTTTGGCAAAGTCATACTTATTACAGTTTTATAATCATTTATGGCTTCGAAATTTATTTCCAGATGAATGGCGTAAAGCTATAATAATTCCCATCCCCAAACCTGGAAAGGATCCCAGTAACGTAAATAATTACAGACCAATTTCTTTAACAAGCTGCTTATGCAAATTGTTAGAGAAAATGGTAAATGCTCGACTAACATGGCACATTCGAGAAAATAAAATTTTAACTCCCACTCAGTTTTGGTCACAGTGAAACAGATCCACATTGGATTCTCTCTGTAACTTAGAAGACCATATACGTAGAGGTTTGAACGAAAACAAATTACTGTAGCTGTCTTTTTTGACATTGGAAAGGCATACGATACCACATGGAGGTATGCTATATTAAAAACTTTACAAAACAACAACATCCGTGGGCATTTACCTAGGTTTATACAGAACTTTTTGACAAACCGCAATTTTCAGGTGAGAATTGATGATGATCTGTTTAGAATATTTCCACTTGAAAATGGTGTTCCACAGGGAAGCATCCTTAGTGGAACACTGTTTACTTTAGCAATCAATGATATCAGTAAAAATCTACCTATTGGCATTAAAAGTAACCTGTACATTTATGATTTTGCCATATATTATTTAGCATCCCGAATAAAACATGCAGAACGAATCATTAATAAAAGCATAGGAAAAATAGATGAATGGGCCTCATCTGTAGGCTTTAAATTTTCCAGAGATAAAACTCAAGCAATCATGTTTTATAAAAATAAAAAGTGGAAAGAAGGTGAAGAAATAGATTTAAAAATCAGAAACCATAGTATACCAATTGGCCAAACAGCAAAATTTTTGGGATTAGTGTTTGATACCCACTTGAACTGGAGAGCCCACATTACATATGTAAAATCTAAAAGTAAAAGAGCATTAAATCTAATTAGAAAATTATCGAAGACTACTTGGGGAGCCGACAGACATACCCTTACTGTGCTGTATAAGGCAACAGTTCTGTCCATCATTGATTATGGAAACGAAGTATATGGCTCGGCATCTGACTCAGTTCTGAAAATGTTAGATCCTGTTCACAATGAAGGCCTTAGAATATGCTCAGGAGCCTTTAGATCATCACCAAAATCATCGTTACAAGTTGAATGTGGAGAACTGCCTTTGTCTCTCCATAGAGAGCTAGTAACAATGAAAAGTGCTTTAAGAATTCAAACTAGTGATTCTCCAACCAAAAAATTATTTGAATTAAGAGATGTATTTATAAACAACCATCCACCACCTTTCCCAATTAGAGCTAGAAGATTGTATGAGTCGTGAATATAAATATACAAGTGCCTGTAATAGTAAAATCACCTCCTCCCTGGACAATGAATAAAACGAGAATTTGCACACACCTCAAGTATTTATCCAAAAGTAACTCATATACAACAGAACACCATAGACAGCATTCAATAGAGCATATAAACCGAAAAGGTCCACATTACGCAATGTATACAGATGGATCTAAATCAGAACACGGGGTAGGATATGCTGCAGTGTCCCAAGACAAAACTTATCAGTTTTCTCTTCCTAATAATGCTTCTGTATTTACAGCAGAATTGTATGGAATTGCCTCAGCTATAAAATTAATTAAAGAATCATCATTCAATAATTTTGTGATTTTCAGTGATTCAAGAAGCGCTATAGAAGCTATTCAAAGTTACAAATCAAACAATAATATAGTACAACAAATTAAATTATATCTCCATAAATTATATAATAATGGAAAAAATGTAGAAATATGTTGGATCCCTGCGCATGTAGGGATCAGAGGAAATGAAGATGCAGACAAAGCAGCTAAAGCAGCAACTCGCATGACAAGATCAAATGTGAATATCCCTGTTACTGATTATGCAACTCACATAAAAATGGGTATCATAAATAAATGGCAATATATATGGGATAAAGAACCTGAAAGTAATAAACTGAAAGAAATAATACCTAATGTTAAAAAATGCTGTTCATCATATCAGAGATAGAGACACACACAAGTAATTTTAACACGCCTCAGAATAGGCCATACTCGTCTGACACATGGGCACTTAATGAACAGCCCACATGGCCTGGCTCCTGAGTGCTCAGAATGCAGAGTAATAATAACGGTCAGACATGTGTTATGTGAATGTCCAAAGTATGACCAACAACGAATGTCTACTTTTGGAAATAGATCAGTGAAAGAAATTTTGTCAGAATCTTTCACATTTTCAATCGTTCCAATTTTGATGTTCTTGAAGAACTGTAATTTAATTAATAAAATATAAAAATAAGTAAATAATAAAAGCATGAAAACCCTTTTAACATTTGAATTTTACAAAGACAAAAATTTTAAAAATTTTGTTTAATTTATATTCTGAATTTTAATATACCATTTTAGTATGTATGTAAGGAAGTCTGAGTAAATGTATTTATTGTATGAGAGGATGTGCTTATGTGCAGTTTTTAATTTAATTTTAATTCATTCATCTTTGTATTGGATGATCTATTGGGTCCTAGCGCTTGACTTCAGGCCTGGAACTAGTATTTTAATCAAATCCTTCGGGCCAGCCCTATGAGAGCTGAAAGTCAGCTCAGTGGTCTGGTTAAACTACTTTAATAATATAATAATAGCAAGAGGACCTACAGCTTATTGTGGAATCCGAATGACATGATAACGAGAAATGAATCTCTATCACCAGAAATAAATTTCCCTAATTCTTCATTGGCTGGTCAGAGAATCGAACGCGGGCCCAGCAGAGTGCTAGCCGAGAACGATACCAACCCGTCCAATGAGGAACTCGTTACAAGTTACAGTACTGTACATACCCTTTAATAAAATGTGGAAAAAGCATAAATGTATAAAAAAAGGCTGTAACAAGTTAAAACACCTTCCTGCCCCTCTCCACCCATCCCACACTACATCCCCCCCCCTCTCAGCCAGGGAACTCCTCCCTTGCTCCACCTACCTTACCAAAACAACCTCTTGTAAACTGCCTTACTGCTGCTCCCCTTCCATGGTGCTCAGCCATCTGAACTCCCCCCTCCCCCCACTTTGGAAATTTCTCAAGGCCTCAAATATCCCCCAAAGCCATTCTCAACCTCTTTATAAGTGTAAGCAATGTTACCAACATTTCCTTAGACTGTGCAGTATTGCAAACCATCAGAGAGCAGTTTTTAAAATTTTTTAAATTTATATAAATATAGCCTATATATATTCTTTGGTCCCTGTCCAGTGGTGATGGATATGTCGAGTATCAGAAAATGAAGATCTGGATATTGAGGGATTACTGTAACATGCTTAGGATGGGGATGATCAAACTCTTGTAATACTCTCAGTCCCATGGAGCAGGCTTGGCTTACAATTCAGCCACCCTAATTGTTTTGGTGCCTTCCCCATTAGAGAGCTCTGACTGATGCCATGTGCAGAAGGAAAAACTCCATGAAAGACATATCTTTTCAAGATTTTCATGTTTATTTTTAGATTTTGAGGTTTGTTTCTTTTATCTCTCTCTTTTGTATGTGACTAATTCTGATGACATAAATACCCCTGGACCCCTTGATAACCCTTTGGCAGAGATGATGATACCTGGCTAAAATCATCAGTGGCAATTCCCCACAAACAAATAATGGACAAGCCAATTTGGACTATAGTTATGTTAAGGGAGAAAATTCCCATAAAAGTTAGATAATTATAATGATAATGACATTGAAAAGAAGATGCTCTGTTTTATGTTAATTAATTTAGAAACTAATTTACATGCTGTATGAAGCATGTGAGCATTATGGAACAATTGTCAAAATGAGAACCTTAATATATGTAATGAAAAGTGGAATGCTTGGATATCATATAGTAACCACAAGAAAGCTTTTAAGGCAAGTTGCAGTATTACTAATATCAGAATTCAGAAGGTAACTTTAAGTGCATTCTCTGTGAAAACATTCCTATTGGTTTGTACGTTTACCAACCTGCAGACTGGACCAAGAAACAAATAATTTACAAGCAGATATACTCTGAGAAAACTTAAACCTCCAGTGTGGCTCTTTTCAACAGCTAGCAAGGATAATGGTAATTACTTTAAAATGGAAGATTTTTTAGAAGTTTGGATTAATAAGATCTAGTGATATCTCCAGTTTTGGGCGAAAGTGTCCTTATTCATGTAGTCTCCTACGCAGTCACATATGTTTTGGAATTGAAAAACAGTAGTGAAATGGTGATTGATGTTAAACCCCAATTAAATTTGAGTTAAGGGAGGGCCATGGTCTTCAACAGAGATCTTTATGAATTCATAGAAGAGGAGATATTAGTAGAAATGTGGAAGTTACACTAGGTTCCTAAGACATCTCTGATTGTTCTTATTTTTGAGGGGCCTTATAATACCCTTCCATGTACACACTGAAAGTGAAAGAATAGCAGTCAGGTAATGAAAACAGAGTCCACTAAAATGTTACAGTTATTTCAAGTATGGACACCCTTTTGTAAAAATAAAAAAAAATGTGGTACTTGCTCTTTTCCTGAACGTGGAGATTGCACACTTGAGGCCAACAATTTAAAATTGAAGCAGCAGCCCTGAACAAATCTTTACAGAACAGGTAAGTATAGGACATGCTGAAAGATTACTAAATAAGGTCAAAATTTATGCTAGGGCAATGAAGACAAAGGAAAATTTATGACTAGATACAGACGCTCCTCTCATTACGAACTTCAAGATACAAACAACCATGATCGTAAATTAGAGTTTGTTCAGAGCACTCCATCCGCCACACACAAGTTCAAATGTTATAGTATGCACTTTGGCTTAGTTACAATTTCTGCCACTACCCACGCTGAAGAGCACCATAGCTGATGCCAGTACTGTACACGGTCCCAGACTCCTGAGCCCATGCCAGTGATAAGACGTGATCGCTTGTGCTCCGAGTAATTCTTGTGATTTTATTGTAAAATATCTAGCCCATCCTTTATCTGTCATGGCTGATGGTGAGTGTACAGCAAGTGAAGTTAGTGGTAGTGGTAAAAAGCTGCAAGCTATCTCAGTGGAAACAAAAGTGGCAATTATAAAGAAATTAGAGTGATGAAATAATGGTTGAGGTAGCACGCCGGTAGAATATGAATCGCTTGACTATCAGCACAATTTTTAAGAACAAAGATAGAATTATGGAACATGTAAAAAGTTCTGTGCCAATGCAGTCAACAATTATAAGTAACGGTAGGGGGAGGTTGGTAGAAGAAATGGAAAAACACTTGGATGTCGGGATGGAATACTAGAGACAAAGATGTGTACTGCTTAGAATCATGCTCATTCAGGAAAAGGCTAAAAGCCTTTTCAGTGACCTGAAGGCTAAGGCTGGCAAAAGCACTGAAAATGAAACATTTGCTGCAAGTCATGGATGGCTTCATCATTTCAAAAAAACATGCTAACTTGCATTACATGTCCATTACTGGTGAGTCATTGAGCACCGACAAGGCAACTGAAAAATTTCCCAATATACTCAAGGAAAGTAATTGATAAGGCAGGTTATACCCTGCAGCAGATTTTTGATATAGATTAGACAGGTCTTTTCTGGAAAAAAATGCCAGAAAAAACATACATCAGTCATAAAGAGAAGACGATGCCAGGATTTAAGGCAGCAAAGGATAGGCTAACTTTACTGCTGGGTGGCAACTTGCGCATTGGGACTCTTTAATCTAAAACCTCTCCTCGTGTATCACGCAGCAAATCCACGGGCACTGAAAAATATCACGAAAAGTTCTCTACCTGTCACCTGGATGTCCAATAACAAAGCCTGGGTTACTCTTGCTCTATTTGAAGACTGGTTTTTTCATCACTTTGTTCCCAAAGTCAAGCTGTACTGCCGTAAGAATGGTATTCCTTTCAGGATTCTCTTAATTTTGGATATTGCCCCTGGTTACCCACTGCACTTAGATGATTTCGATTTCCATTCCGGATATTAAAATTGTTTATTTACCCCCAACACAACTTATTTGATTCAGCCGATGAATCAAAGCGTAATAGTAAGTTTCAAGAAATATTACACTCGCCATACATGCAGGCAAGCATTGAAGGAGGTAAATGCCCCAGGTGTGACCTTATGGGACTTCTGGAAGGGTTACAACATTTACAACTATATAAAGAATATTGATGCTGCATGGTGTGAGGTGAGTGACATGAACATGAATGGAACTCGGAAGGCTATGTGACCACAGTTTAACAGTTTCAAGGGATTAATCAAGAAAAGGAAGCAAAGGGAATCCTTAACAGTCTGTCTCGTTGACAGAAGTGAAAAGTTACAGCTTGACTTAGGGGAAGAGGACTTTCAATTGAAGAGCTGGTTGAGAGTCATTCTGAGGAGTTGGTGAATGAGGATTTAATGGTACTGGAAGAAATGCAAAGAACAGAAGAATGTGAAGAAGAAGAAAAAGAAGAAGAAGGAGAACTTGTTCCTTTAAAGAAGTCTGAAACAAAAGTGATGGCAGAGGGCTTTTCTCTCATAGAAAAAGCATTGACTGTTTTTGAGAATCAGGTCCCAAATGTTGAGAGATATCAAGAGTAGCAACAACTATCAGTGATGCTATGCAGTGTTATCGTATCATATACAATGAAAAAAAAAGAAAAACAATACAAACTTCCTTAGACCAATTCTTTCAACCATTGCTTTCAACCTTAAGAGCCTCCCCACCTCCATTGACTGCTTCCTCCCCAAATGAATAAGAAAGTGATGTCAAAGAAATCCTTGCTGAAGCAATCCTTCCCAAAGAAAGTGATGCAGAAGGAAGAAATGCCAATTTCTCCTTCCTGAAGAAGACATTGACGACCTGCCACCCCTGTAATTCCACACTGCCTCTTCCCCTCTCATCACCACACAGTGGAAAATATAATCATTTATGAAAAATTGAGAGCACAATTCCATTGTGCAGTGAAAGCACCTAGATGGAATTCATGGTCATCCTTTGTTTCCATGGTAAACAGTAGAATACTGCCATCTTGTGGTCGGAGGAAAGTAAGAAAAATAGCAGGCAGATATACACCACATCCACCTCCCACTTTAACAGTGAATGGTCAATACATGGCAAGAGCATCCAAAGTAGTAATGCTGTGGCTGAACATTTTTTCAGCATATGCAAATCTAAAGTTACTCCAGGTCAGTCACCAACATAGTTATGCAGAAAAACAGATGTTACTAGATTTTGCAGCAGAAAACAAGGACTTTTACAATCAATCTTCCCCTTACTGAAAGAGTTTGCTTTAGTTCTAGCAACTTGTAATAATACAGCCCCGAGTCTCTGATGAGATATGATAAACAATGATAAAGTATGAATTTGTAAACACCAAGTTATGTATAGTAAGTATAATTAACAGAATACAGTATGGGGTGATACCAGTTACCCTAAAATTTTGGAACTGTCCTTTATCTTAAGTTTTTCAAACCTGGAAAAGACCCTTTTTTTACCAGCAAATTATCAGCTAATTGTTCTGACATCCTGTTTATGTAAAATCATGGAAAAGATGGTAAATGCAAATGTGGTTTCCCTAGAATACACTCAAGTACTGATCTGATTAATCTTGAATCCTCCATCATGTGACTATTTTTTTTTTAACCTCAAAAAGGTATGTGGCACTCCTTGTAGGCATGGTATTATTAAAACTATACATGCATTAAGTTTTAAAGAATTACATTTGTTCATCTAGGTATTTTTGTTACATCAGTTTTCCCAAGTCATATCAGGTGATGCCCTATCTGAGGAAAAATGCCAGGAAGGAGTTCCCCAAGGTTGTGTGCTGACTGTGACATCATTTGCCTTAATAATGGCATACCTATTCATATCATTTACTGGAAAATGAATGGCAATGGTTGAAAGGAAACTTCAATTGGTTGTAGAAATGAAGAGTTTTAAATTTTCTTAAAGTAGAACTGTTATAGTGTGCTGTTTGTGGAATACATCATGGGCTAGCAAATTCCATATGTAGAAGCAACCTGGATTTTAGGATTAACTTTTGACCATGGAATGACTTGGATGCTTAGAATATATTGAATGTACTGGGCTACACATAGGGTGCTGATAGAAAATGCTATTAAACTTACATAATGCTCTTAGCTTTTTGAAACTCAGCTATGGGTGTGAAATATATTCATCAGTCATACCAAGCTGTTAAAGATTTAAGATGCTGTATAGCATGCATTAACTAGGTTGGCCAAAGGTGCTTTTAGCATTTTACCCATTCCAGGCCTTCTAGCATATACTGGTAAGCTACCTTTAAGACCTTCATTGTTGGTCTTCCATCACACAGGGTTGGTACAGGTTACAAAGAAACCAAACTCTTTAGCCTTTCAGACTGCTAACTGCAAATATTATTCTAGGTACTGTGATTCACACCCCAGATCTCCACAACCCTTTGGATATAGGGTAAAACAAACTTTGAATAATCTTCATGTTGCCAGCAATGAAGTGCTTCCATTCAAAATTATCCGAGATAACATTTTGACATTTTGTTATTGGCGCTAAAAAGAATATGACAGATGTGGAATCCTGCTAGATTTTAATGGAACATATTGAACTTAAAAGATCAGTTTTTATATTTAATGATTGCTCCAAATCTAGTGCTAGTGTTGGACTTGGTATATATAATGTTGTAATTATTTTTATTAAAAAGTATGCTGCCCCACATGACATCTCTACTTCAGAATGGTATGGGATATTAACTGCTATTGAGAGAATAGCAACTATTGATGAAGGAAATTTTATCATATATAGTGATGACTCAAAAAGTGTTTTACAAAATCTAAGTACATTTAACTTGACTAATCCATTGATTTAAAAAATTCAAGGTGTCTATTAAATTAAATGCAAAGGCAAGGAAGTAAAATTTAGTTTGGTCCAGCACATAGAGTTTCTGATAATGAAGAGGCTGACAAACTAGCAAAAGAAGCTGTAGCTGACTTGCTTCCAGGGAAATATAAGTTTCTGTGTGTCAGCTTCTTACCAAATATCAGATCACTTGTTAGGAGTATATGGTAGGAATCTTGGAATACAGTATGAAAGCAATTACAAGTGTCATATTTCCTTAGAAGTATAGCAAACTCAGAAAATGGGAAACTGCACTATTCCATCTAAGGACATGGGATTGACTATACAGTTGAACCTTAAAACCGACATTCTGTGGTCAGGGAACTCCTGTGGTTTGGCTTGATTTTGAATCAGCCACCATAAGTTCATTGTGTGGCCACAAGGGCGGCGCCACGTATTGTTTAAAACTTCCCAACATCAAAAATTTGCCTTATTTCTTTTGTTTCTATGAAAATAATTGTCAGTAATGAAAATAAGTAATGTCAAATATATTTTCAATATTAACTTTAAAGAATAAATATATATTTTTTAAAGATTCTACTTGAGAAGGCCCTACCAAGTCAAAACTCTTAATCAGAACAATGAGACATTTGGCACCACACGAATTCGTTACTCTTAAGAGTGCCTGAAAGACATAGTTGATACGGTTTTGATCATTTGTTTTATATAGCTATATATTTACTCATGAGATCAGATGATGGTAGAGGTAAGAAGCACAAGCATAAATCTTTATCTATGCTAGAAATTGTTTCTCCTGTTAGCATATGTTTTTTAGTGTCAATTTTCCTCAGTAGATGGCGGTGTGCTTTGTTTACGTTTTGATGGCGACGTTTGAGTGATCGCCAAAATTAATGACGAAGAAACTAATAGCGATAATTATGAAGATAGTAAATTTAGGAGATGAAAGTCACTGATAATATTCTGCAGATTTTGAGAGAAGTTTAAGTACTGTAGTTGACTTACGGTTAGACTAACTCAGGGAATCTAGGGTAAATGTGTTAAAAGTACACTATTTTCAAGAAAATTATACACTATGAAGTAATAAAGTGATAAAAGCGGTGTCGGAACTTAGCCAAGTAGTAGGGTAAGTCGGCAACTAGGCTATTTGCATGTGCAATTAACTTGCAAGACTATGTTTACATAGGGGCTTCATTTTTAGGAATGTATTCTATATTCCGGGATTTTCTGTAGTCTAGCACAAGACTGTGTTTGCATAGGGCTTCGTTTTTTAGGAATGTATTCTATATTCCATGATTTTCTGTAGTCCAGCAGTGGCCTGGTCCCAAGGTTCCTGGATTTAAGAGATTGGACTGTACCTTGATGACCACTTGGTCCCTTTGACAGTCAAAACATTTGCTAATTGAATGCCCCAGTCTTAGAGCATTACGAGTGACCTTGTCTCTGAGGCCTATGACAAGAATGGCCAGTACATTCCAGCCAGAGTCCTTGGAGCAAATGTTTACAATGCCAGTGGCATTTTTAGATTTGTATCAGAAGCAGGTCTTCTGCAAAACAGTAGATATATTTTTTTATAATCTTGTCATTGAATCCATAGTTTTATAAGGATTTTCTCATTCTCAGTGAATATCAGAGTCTGACCTTAGTTGTCATGATGCCAGAGAATCTTAATCAGTCAATCAATCACACTTTCCATATTTTTTCCCAGTTATTTGCGCAGACCCTTTCACCCTCTTAGCTTCGCCCTTCTCTCATCCTACCATCATCCATCATACAGTACTCTTGAATACCAATACAAATCCACCATCCATATAAGCATTCACTGCTCCATCCTCTTGGTTCCCATTTACCTGCCCTTGCACCAGTTGAAAAATTGAATCTCACTGATTTTTGTTGTTTTTTTCTCTGTCTGTAATTAGTATTCAAGGCCCTTTTTCTCACCCTGCAGCTGAATGCCTTTATTAACTGTCTATATACTTTTTAGTTCTCTATCCAGAAATGTAATAAAAGCCATGGAGCTGTAACTTCCCTCTCTTTTGGCCCCATTTTGATGGTAAACCAGTCACTTTCAATTTCTTTATTCTAACATAAGCTTCATTTCTACCATAAGAACTAAAGACTTATTGTACACACCATATCCTTAACACCTTCCACATTGCCTCTCTATTAGTTCTAACATATGCCTTTTGTAGTTCCATGTATTCTATGCATGGCTGTTTACCTTTAAAATTTCACAAAATTGTTTCTTAAACACTGACTTAACACCCTCAGCCTCTTCCAAACCTGCATTGTTCTTATTCTGTTAATCATATTGTCACATGTTTTTCAAATAAAATTCCTGTGGGACCTTTCCCTTATGTAGACATAATATACAAAACCTGTTCAATCACTCAGATATCACTCACAACCATACTGCAGCATCTCACTTGTAATCCTGCAGTTTCTGGTGTCTTTCCATTCTTCAGCCTTATAGTTTCCCTCCTTACATCCTCAGCTGTCACTTCAAGTGTTCTTGAATTCACACTAACCCTTTCCACAGTTCCTCAGTCAGCTCTCCCTCTCTTTGATTTTCCACATTCAACTAATCTTCAAAATACTTGTTTGACCCCAGGACTGTATTCACTTAAACACCATCTCTCCATTTTTTCTGCACTTCCCATGGAACAACCTATTCTCCTTTAACCTCTTCTTTACCGACAATTTGTTTGGGGGGTACGAGGAGTACCACCATTCAAGACTATTGCATAGTACCAAGTACATGAAGATGGTACGCTTGTACCACCAACCTTCCTCTTTTCAGCTCTAGACCACTGATGATTTTGTAAATTCAGTTTGAAGGGTTTGGAGCAAAACAAAAAGTATTGGCACTCCCAGGCGTAATGAAGCAAAAGAAACAGTATTGCTGGCTATAGATTCAGACATTTGGATACATACTGTGTATACATACATGCACACACATAAACATATAGTCTCTCTCTCAAATAGATGATAAAAAAGTTAGTCTAGTATTTGGAAACAAGTGTAATCTCTCTCAGAAATGAAAATATGTTACATGGTAGCACTCACTGTATTCATGCTTATGAGTGGAAGGGAACGTAATTTCACTTTGTGCTTCTGGGCAGCTGGAGTATCTAGTAGGCTGATGTTTTGTACCAACCCCTTGGGGATGCATAAAAAATGTGTATATCAGTATTCTTAAAATTATATATATATATATATATAATATATATATATATGGTTTGTATATATATAATATATATATATATATTTTATATATATATATATATATATATAGACCAATATACTATATATATATATATATATATATATATATATATATATATATATATATATATACTCCCAGGGTTTGGCTTCTTGGTAAATTATAACCTTGGCTACCATATACTGTACATGTAATGAATCTCTTCTCCTATGTAAAGTTGTAATTTCAGTATTGCATTTGCTCATCCCATAAATCAGTTGATTCAGACATTTGCATTTGCTCATCCCATAAATCAGTTGTAATTTCGTATGTAGCTTTTGCTCATCCCATAAATCAGTTGTAATTTCGTATGTACATTTGCTCATCCCAGCTTTTGCTCATCCCATAAACATATAGTAGCATTTGCTCATCCCATAAATCAGTTGTAATTTCGTATGTAGCTTTTGCTCATCCCATAAATCTGTAGCATTTGCTCATCCCATAAAAGTTGTAGATGATCCCATAAATCAGTTGTAATTTCATATGTGGCATTTGCTCATCCCATAAATCAGTTGTAAGTATTAGCTTTGCTCATCCCATAAATCAGTTGTAATTTCATATGTAGCATTTGCTCATCCCATAAATCAGTTGTAATTTCGTATGTAGCATTTGCTCATCCAATAAATCAGTTGTAATTTCAGATTTGCTCAATAAATCAGAAAATATTTGCTCATCCCATAAATCAGTTGTAATTTCATCACATTTGTCATTCAGTTGTAATTTCATATGTAGCATTTGTGTTGATGTAGCTTTTGCTCATCCCATAAATCAGTTGTAATTTCATGTAGCATTTGCTCATCCCATAAATCAGTTGTAATTTCTGGGCTCATCCCATAAATCAGTATGTAGCATTTGCTCATCCCATAAATCAGTTGTAATTTCAGTCATCCCATAAATCAGTTGTAGCATTTGCTCATCCCATAAATCAGTTGTAATTTCATATGTAGCATTTGCTCATCCCATAAATTGCTCATCCCATAAATCAGTTGTAATTTCATATGTAGCATTTGCTCATCCCATAAATCAGTTGTAATTTCATATGTAGCTTTTGCTCATCCCATAAATCAGTTGTAATTTCATATGTAGCATTTGCTCATCCCATAAATCAGTTGTAATTTCTATGTAGCATTTGTCATCCCATAAAATGTTGTAATTTCATAATATATTTATATATCATCAGTTGTATTTCATATAGCATTTGCTCATTTATCCCATAAATCAGTTGTAATATATATAGCATTTGCTCATCCCATAAATCAGTTGTAATTTCGTATGTAGCATTTGCTCATCCCATAAATCAGTTGTAATTTCATATGTAGCATTTGCTCATCCCATAAATCAGTTGTATATATGTAGCATTTGCTCATCCCATAAATCAGTTGTAATTTCATATTTGTAGCATTTGCTCATCCCATAAATCAGTTGTAATTTCATATGTAGCATTTGCTCATCCCATAAATAGTTGTAATTTGCTTTTGCTCATCCCATAAATCAGTTGTAATTTCATATGTAGCTTTTGCTCATCCCATAAATCAGTTGTAATTTCATATGTAGCATTTGCTCATCCCATAAATCAGTTGTAATTCATATGTAGCATTTGCTCATCCCATAAATCAGTTGTATTTGTATGTAGCTTTTGCTCATCCCATAAATCAGTAAATTTTATCATCCCATAAATCAGTTGTAATTTCATATTTGCTTTTCATCCCATAAATCAGCATTTGCTTCCCATAAATCAGTTGTAATTTCATATGTAGCTTTTGCTCATCCATATAAATCAGTTGTAATTTCATGTAGCATTTGCTCATCCCATAAATCAGTTGTAATTTCATATGTAGCATTTGCTCATCCCATAAATCAGTTGTAATTTCATATCAGCATTTGTCCCATAAATCAGTTGTAATTTCGTATGTAGCATTTGCTCATCCAATAAATCAGTTGTAATTTCATATGTAGCATTTGCTCATCCCATAAATCAGTTGTAATTTCGTATGTAGCATTTGCTCATCCCATAAATCAGTTGTAATTTCATATGTAGCATTTGCTCATCCCATAAATCAGTTGTAATTTCATATGTAGCTTTTGCTCATCCCATAAATCAGTTGTAATTTCATATGTAGCATTTGCTCATCCCATAAATCAGTTGTAATTTCATATGTAGCATTTGCTCATCCCATAAATCAGTTGTAATTTCATTTGCTCATCCCATAAATCATGTAATTTCATATTTGCTCATCCCATAAATCAGTTGTAATTTCATATGTAGCATTTGCTCATCCCATAAATCAGTTGTAATTTCATATGTAGCATTTGCTCATCCCATAAATCAGCTTTGTAAAAGTTGTAATTTCATATGTAGCATTTGCTCATCCCATAAATCAAATTTCATATGTAGCATTTGCTCATCCCATAAATCAGTTTGTATGTAGCTTTTTCATCCATAAATCAGTTATGTAGCATTTGCTCATCCCATAAATCAGTTGTAATGTAGCTTTTGCTCATCCCATAAATCAGTTGTAATTTCATATGTAGCATTTGCTCATCCCATAAATCATATGTAGCATTTGCTCATCCCATAAATCAGTTGTAATTTCATATGTAGCATTTGCTCATCCCATAAATCAGTTGTAATTTCATATGTAGCATTTGCTCATCCCATAAATCAGTTGTATTTGCTCATCCCATAAATCAGTTGTATGTAGCTTTTGCTCATCCCATAAATCACTATGACCTATCTTGTAATTTATATATATCCCATCATCTAGCATTTGCTCATCCCATAAATCCATTTGCTCATCCCATAAATCATAATTTCATATGTAGCATTTGCTCATCCCATAAATCAATTTTATGTCATTTGCTCATCCCATAAATCAGTTGTAATTTCATATGTAGCATTTGCTCATCCCATAAATCAGTTGTAATTTCATTATAATTACATTTGCTCATCCCATAAATCATATTTCAGTTGTAATTTCATGTAACTTTTGCTCATCCCATAAATCAGTTGTAATTTCATATGTAGCTTTTGCTTTAATATGTAGCATTTGCTCATCCCATAAATCAGTTGTAATTTCGTATGTAGCTTTTGCTCATCCCATAAATCATAATTTCTATGTAGCTTTTGCTCATCCCATATTTGCTCATCCCATAAAAGATCCCATAAATCACTATGACCTATCTTGAAATTTATATATATGTCGTGATAATTTATTTTAATTACATGTAGAGAAATATTTCACTACAACCTTTCCAACTTTAACCTCTATCTAAACATATTTCAACCAAGATCCATATATGTATATACAGTTTACAGGTGTTTTTTTAAAAGCTTACATTAGGATTATCAATTGTGCTTTTAAGTATGACATATGGGACTTTTCTGTTGTATTTTTGCCATTTATTTAGCAAAAAGTGTTCATGAAGATTTGGAAGATGAAGGTACTACTATAGTTGTTAATAATCCCTTCTCTTCTAGTTACAGTTTTGTTTGAATTATTGTAACTTGCAATGTTTCATTTTCTTAGGAGTGGCAACTGGACAAGTAACAGCATCACAGCTTGTAAGTTCATTGAACTGTGTTTCATTGACCCCTAGTCAGCGCGATGCCATTGTAACAGTTTTGAAATTTCTCAATGATCAGCAACAACGTTCATCCCTTACTCCATCACCAACACCCCAAGTAAGTAGCTTTTATTATGTATGAAAGCACAGAATGCAAATATCAATACAGTAAAGGCCATTATCCTTATTCCTCATGACTTTAGGGTTGGTGGATAACAGGAGAGTTTAGATACCTGAAAGTAGTTTAGTTATACATGTCACCCACGTCTGTGTCCCTTTCACTTCTAGGGCTTTTATTCCTTCACCTGAGACTCCGTCTGCCAACTGGCAATGGTACAGCTGCCTTGGTTGAACCCTCACAACTGGAAGTTCCTCATAATGAGATCCCAAATGATGCCTGGACAAAGTTTAAGAAAAAGATCTGCATGGAGATCTTGCATGGTATCAAGGAAGCCCTGATACAAAATGCCACCATACTCAGGACATTACTGAAGATTCCCATCAGGAATTCAGGGTAACCTGATATTTTCAACCCTTAGGAAAGAGATTGAAATGTCTTCAAAGGCCACCCACATGGGCATAGGTATTCATGCAGTGAGGTACTTGGAGCAGGTTATCTAAAAAGCCCAAGGCTAATTGTAGAGTTCCTAGATGCTCATTTAGATTGGACCTTGATTCTCAGAGTGATGTGCTTCCTGCTCCCTTGG